>NC_138774.1:261601801-261741801 GCF_965119305.1 Pelophylax lessonae | reverse complement strand
GTACATGCATGAATTTTAATATAAAAAAAAGAGAATCTGTTTTTATTCATGGATGGGTTTATTATTCAGGTTACCATGTATATAGTATATGCTTGGGTTTCCTATAAATGTTACCATGTGTATATAGTATATACATTGGTTTAATATCAAAGTTACCATGTAAATAGTAAATGGACGGGGTTGTTTAAAAAAAAAAAAAAAAAAAGGTTACCATGTATATTTTATATGCATTGAATTATTAATAAAGTTACCATATTTATAGTATATACATTTTTTTTGTTTTTTTAATAAAAGCTTTTACCGAGTATATAGTACTATAGTACATTCTGGGATGGATTTGTTATAAAACATGCCATGAATATAGTATATGCATGGTTGTGTTAATAAAAAAAAAAAAATAAAAGTTACTATGTGTATAGTATATGGATGGATTTGCTATATAAAAGTTACTATGTGTATAGTATATGGATGGATTTGCTATATACAAGTTACCATGTGTATAGTATACGCATGGTTTTATTATAAAAGGCATCCTCTATAGTATAGTATGTGTATAGTAAATGGATGGATTTGCTATATAAAAGCTATATGTGTATAATATAAGGATGGATTTGCTAAATAAAAGTTATATGTGTATAATATATGGATGAATTTGCTATATAAAAATTACCATGTGTATAGTATACGCATGGTTTTATTATAAAAGGCATCCTGTATAGTATAGTATAGTATAGTATAGTATAGTATAGTATAGTATAGTATAGTATAGTATAGTATGTGTATAGTAAATGGATGGATTTGCTATATAAAAGTTACTGTGTATAGTATATGGATGGATTTGCTATATAAAAGTTACTGTGTATAGTATATGGATGGATTTGCTATATAAAAGATACCATGTGTATAGTATACGCATGGTTTTATTATAAAAGGAATCCTGTATATAAATATATTCATAGGTTTATTATAACCGTCACCATGTATTTTGTATATACATAGGTTTATTATTTAACTTACTATGCATATAGTATATGGATGTATTAAAAGGTTACCATGCATTATTACTGTGTTTATAGTATACGCATGGGTTTGTTCTAAGGCTAAAATAAATTTAGTACATGCAAGAGTTTATTATAATAAATCCTATATAATAATAATAATTTATAATAAATACCGCATATGCTTGGGTTTCTTATAAAGGATACTATGTATTTAGCATATGCATACGTTTTGTTATAAAATTTACCATGTATATGGTTTATGCATGAGTTTCCGTTAGTTGTGTATGAAAGGTATTTTTGTTAGACAAGAAAATACAATGTAACGATGTAACGATTCTTTTGAAGATGCAAACTTTATATATTAGTACAATCCATTAAAAAAAAAAATCCTACTATTTAGGTCGGCATTACATTTTGGAATAACCTACTTTGCATGTAAATAATAATTACACTTAACTGGATCTTTGAAGAATACCTGAATCTAGAGCAATTAGGTTACTAAAAATATAAAAATTCAGAATAAAAAAAGAAAAAAAGGAAGGGTGATAGAAATGTCATTGTCATACAGCTGTGCGCACATCTTCACAACACGGCCGAGTACAGCAGAGTTTGCATGGTCTGACTCTATAGTCTATTTCTTTGTACATGAGCCTTGTCCTTCTCTGTGAGGCTATACGTATTTTTATCAGATGTAAGTATTAATCCTTCCTTGTAAGGAGAAGAAGGAAAGACAATGATGGAGCTAACTCCACCGACCGCATCTGGACACTTGAGCTAACCTTTACCGAGCTGCCATTATTATTAATAATAATAATTCACAATCTGAAGGATGTGTATCTATCAGATGTTATCAGTTACCTTTGTAATATAAAGAGGCAAATGTTTGAAAACTGTGCAGTACTGTAATTCAGATACAGGGAACAGGAACAAAAAGAAACTCTGTTGAAATTGAAATATTCTTTATCTAACAACCCTTAGGTCTTAAGTAAGTAGTCAATGTATTTTTAAATACTTAGTAATCAAACTGATTTAAGATTATGAAAAAAAAAGTTTTATTTTTAAAACATTAAGCTGGAAGGCTATGTGATTATTACAATAAATGTTGTTAGTTTGTATCGTTATCACATATATCTATCCCTCTCTTAATAGTAATAATAATAATAATAATAAATAAAAAAAATACAAAATATATATATATATACATAAATAAATAAATACATATATATATATATATATATATATATATATATATAGATAAATATATATAGATATAGATAGATAGATAGATAGATAGATAGATAGATCTCTATCTATCTATCTATCTATCTATCTATCTATCTATCTATCTATCTATCTATCTATCTATCTCTCTCTCTCTCTCTCTCTCTCTCTCTCTATATATATATATATATATATATATATAGATAGATAGATAGATAGATAGATAGATAGATAGATAGATAGATCTATATATATCTATATATCTATATATATATATATATATATAGATAGATAGATAGATAGATATATATATATATATATATAGCTTACCCTTTCTCTCATTTTTTATTACAGTTTTGCTATACATATTATATCTATATACAAATAGACAGGCACGACACACACAATGTTTATAGAAGTGTATATATGTATAAAAATATGCATCTGCCTATGTGCTGTGTTTTTGCTTTTATTATTAGTCATTTATTGGGGCATTTACCTAATCATTAAACATATATATAAAACACAGTTTTTTTTTTAAATGTATTTACTTTCATTTAGTATTATTCATAAATTATCTGCAAAGGTGTTACTATTATTGTTATTATACTAGATACTTGAGTGTAAAATGCATTTATATGACAGTATAAATAAGCATGTTTATTTTACATGCGTTGAAAAACATTATCTTTTTTTTCCTGTATATATTATTCAAGCAACAAATGAATGTGTTATTTAAGTGTATATTTGAAAGCTTAAAAAAAAATATCATAATAAAAGTAAAAGCAAATATACAATAACAATCAGCAGGTATATTTGTAAAATTCTGACCTAAAATTATAATTTCGTTTTTTATTATTAATATTATTATTAATAAACCTTTCTCATGCAATCACATTCTGATGCTTCACAGCTTCATATTTTTCAGACTTTACATCATTAAAATCTTTATTTTATGCATTTTCCTAAAGCAAATTTAGTGGGCACTTTGTATGTATCTGTTATTATGTTTTCTCTCTGTTTGAGGCAAAAAATATTGAAAAAAAAAAAAAAAAAAAGAAATGTAAATTCACAGAATAAATCAAGCAGGTGAAGGTTTTAAAAGAGTTTTTTTTTTTTTTTTTTTTGGGGGGGGGGGGTTAAATCTTGTTGAAGAAAAAAAAAATGAAACTCTGCAAAAATGTCCCCTTTAGGACTTCAGATGGTGCAGAATATTCACACATAATAATAGTGGCTAATGCTGAAAATGCATTATCAAATATTGTCTGATTAGTATTTTTTTTATTTATTTTTTATTAGCAAATAGTAGTTATTATGAATGACCTGATGTAATATAAATTAAAGAACCTTTCCTAATTAGTTTGATGACTCATTAGCACTCCAGAGATTGATAATGTGCAATGGGGGAGATTTACTAAAACTGGTGCACTCAGAATCTGGTGCAGATGTGCATAGTAACCAGACAGCTTCCAGGTTTTTATTGTCAAAGCCTAATTGAACAAGCTGATGTTAGAATCTGATTGGTTACTATGCACAACTGAACCAGATTTTGTGTGCACCAGTTTTAGTAAATCTCCTCCAATATCTATTTTTTTTTTTTTTTACAGTTCAATGATTTTTATTGAATTTTAAACATAACAAATCCAAACAGGAAAAACACACAAAAAAAAAAAAAAAAAATCAAATTTATAATTAAACAATATAATGAAATATTGGGGTTGAACAGTCATTATAACATAGGTAGTGTATGTGTAATAGAACAAGTACCAATTATCATAGCTTTTCTGTTCTCTACTAGATTATCATACTAAGACAGTACAATTAGGATTTTGGAACCATACATCCCATATTCAATATCTATTTTTAATAAAGTCCACATATGGAGTTTATGTTCAGTTTTTTTAAAAATCTGCCATTAGATATGATTACTGGGAATCATTTGCATCATCATAAATACGAGGTAAAAAAACTTCATTGACCATTAGAATCTGCTGAACTTAGCCAAATGCAGAGTTTGCCAGATAATGAAAAAATTGCCTATGTTTGCTGTGTATATCATTTACTGAAGAGTGAGGTGGGGTGAGATGAATTTGTGCTCACATCACTAAACATCATTTTACTACACATACTTTACACTTTAGTAAATTTGATCATTTTTGCGTATTTTTTTTTTTTTTTTTAAATCATTAAAACACTTGATTTTACCACATACAGAGGGAGTCAGTTTCTGCTGTGTTTATTTGATATAACCATATGTATGGGTATTATCTGGACCCAACAAGGAGCAGCCTTGTATGTTTAATTGAGTTTTGGCAAGAGCAATAAAACAAAACAAAACAAAAAAAAAAAAAGATTGGGTTCTACATTTTATTCAGTTCTATTTCTAATAAACTCTGTGATTTTAAAACTAGAGGCAGTGATTAGAAACTGCAAGCCTTTACATGTCTACTGGGGGACCATTCACTCAAAAAAATGATATGTTGGATTTAATTAACTTTTTTATGTCAACAAGTTGCACATAACTGGGTTACGTTGAATTTAAGGCACAGTAATAATAGACCATGTTACTTAAATTCAACGTAACCCAGTTATGTGCAACCTGTTGACAAAAAAAAGTTAATTAAATCCAACATATCATTTTTTTTTGAGTGTTCCTTAGCAATTAGTTTGTATTCCTTTTAAGTTCAGTATTTAATTCATATATTAGTTACTGCAGTTTTTTTTGGACATATACTTTTGCTACATTTTACCATCCTATTATTGTATACACATAGCAGATGTGTCAATATGTTCTTGTTTGTTCAAACATTTTTTAAATAAAGAAAGAAAATGCCATCACTTAATAGCAGTTTTTGCAATATTTTTTGCCAGGCCACAGTTCTCCGATGATGCAAGGATACTTTATCTTGATTTACTAAAAGAGACAAAAAATATATCCACATATAAAATATTTTCTATTGCGCACACCTCACTATTATTATTATTATTAATAAGCCCCCAGCTACATCACTAGCCTAGTCTCAAAATACCAACCTAATCGCTCTCTTCGTTCCTCTCAAAACCTCCTGCTCTCTAGCTCCCTCATCACCTCCTCCCATGCCCGCCTCCAGGACTTTTCCAGAGCCTCTCCAATCCTATGGAACTCCTTACCCTTATCTGTCCGATTATCTCCTACTCTATTAGCTTTTAGGCGGTCTCTGAAAACCCTCCTTTTCAGAGAAGCCTATCCTACCAACACCTAATAAATGTACCTCCATTTCCCCCAATAAATGTACCTCCATTTCCCCCATCAACCCATCCCCCACGGTTGTTGCCATTTGTTTCACTTGACCCTCCCTTGTTGTTGCCATTTGTTTCACTTGACCCTCCCTTCTAGATTGTAAGCTCTAACGAGCAGGGTCCTCTAGTTCCTCCTGTTTCGAACTGTATTGTAACTGTATTGTCTTCCCTCACATTGTAAAGCGCTGCGCAAACTGTTGGCGCTATATAAATCCTGTATAATAATAATAATAATAATATAAAATATTTTCTATTGCGCACACCTCACTAGGGTAATAATGGCATGTTTCCAGAAATGTATCCCCTGAAGGGCAAGTAGAGATTAGATAATTAAGGTATATGTTTATTAAACAGACATGAGATAATTGGCAATGGCGACTATAGCGGCTTATTTCCACTGTGCAGCAGTTTAATAGGCTGCAATGAGAATAAGAGATGGTGTTCTTCACCTCTGACTCTCTTTTGAGCAGCTGCCAGAGAAGCCAACACCAGTTTAATAAGGTGCAATAGAAGTCCCTGACTGTCCCTTTGTGTAATGTATCTTGCTCCCCGCTTTCCCACCTCAGAGATGGCAATAACTGGGAGACAAGAGGAAAATGGCCATGATGTGATGAGGAAGTAGAGGAATTATGTCCTCTGCTTCCCATGCCACTGTTCAAAAGCCCCTGCAGTTATAGAGCAGCTTGTAAATGTACATGTTTGTACATCTACATACACACATACATATGTATATACAGGACCATGCCCCTTATGGCCGCTAACAGTTGGGCACCTTTAACCCCTAAAAATACTCTAATGCCTAGGGGACCCTGAGGTCCCTAATAAATAAATAGTAAATAAATAACTAAATAAATGTATGCTAAAAATACCCTAATGCCTAGGGGACCCTGAGGTCCCTAATAAATAAATAGTAAATAAATAACTAAATAAATGTATGAATGTGAGTTAGGTAACTTACATAGTTACATAGTTACATAGTTACATAGTAGGTGAGGTTGAATAAAGACAATAGTCCATCCAGTTCAACCTGTGTAGGTGTGTGTGGCTGTACTCATCTCACATACCCCTGAATGTTCTGATCCTTGAGATGTAAGTCTAAGAGTCTTTTGAAAGCCACCATACTACCCGCAGAAACCACCTCTTGTGGTAGAGAATTCCACAATCTTGTAGCCCTAACAGTAAAGAACCCCCCACGTTGCCTGTGGTTAAAACGCTTCTCCTCTAATCGCATTGTATGCCCTCGAGTCCTCATGCAATCCCTTCGAATGAACAGCTTTTTTTCTAAGCTGGGATCCCCATTAAGATATTTATAAATTGCTATTATGTCCCCCCTCAGACGTCTCTTCTCCAGGGAGAATAAATCAAGCGATTGTAGACGCTCTTCATAGTCAAGGTCCTCCAATCCCCTAATTAGTTTAGTTGCCCTTCTCTGGACTCTCTCCAGCTCCAACACATCCCTCCTGAGGACTGGCGACCAGAACTGGACAGAATACTCCAGATGCGGTCGGACCAGAGTTTTATAAAGTGGAAGGATTATAGTCTTATCTCTGGAATACATCCCTTTCTTTATGCATGCTAATATTCTGCTGGCTTTGGCAGCTGCCGCTTGACATTGCATGCTGTTGCCTAATCTATCATCAACCAAGACTCCCAGATCCTTCTCCATTTTTGATTCCCCCAAGGGTTCCCCTCCTAACGTGTATTGTGTTTTTATGTTTTTAGTCCCCAAGTGCAAAACCTTACACTTCTCCACGTTAAACCTCATTTGCCATGTCCTTGCCCACTCTGTAATTTTGTCCAGGTCATTCTGTAGGATATCTGCTTCATGCTGTGCAGTTATTGCCCTGCCCAATTTTGTGTCATCTGCAAAAACTGATATTGAACTACTGATCCCGTCCTCAATGCTGTTTATGAATAAATTGAACAAGGTTGGTCCCAGGACTGAGCCCTGGGGCACCCCGCTTACTACCTCAGACCAGTCTGAGTATGCGCTGTTTATTACCACCCTTTGGACACGCCCTTTAAGCCAGTTCCGTATCCAAGAGCAAACCCTGCTTTCGATACCTGCAGACCTTATTTTATAAATTAAGCGCTTGTGGGGAACTGTATCAAACGCCTTAGCGAAATCCAAGTACACCACATCCACTGGTCTGCCCCTATCTAGCTCACAGCTCACCTCCTCGTAGAATGCTAAGAGATTGGTTTGACAAGAACGCCCATTTGTAAACCCGTGCTGATTACTGCTGATGATGTTGTTGTCTTTAGCAAACTCTACGATATAGTCCCTTATCATCCCCTCCAGAAGTTTACATACTATTGATGTCAAACTGACAGGCCTATAATTTCCCGGGATATGCCTCTGGCCCTTTTTGAATATCGGAATCACGTTAGCTTTCTTCCAATCCCCTGGTACATCCCCTGTCCTAATACTGTCAGCAAAGATCAGGAACAGTGGTCTGGATATAACCTTACTGAGTTCCTTGAGTACTCTCGGATGTACGCCATCCGGGCCTGGTGATTTGTTTGTGTTAAGTTTATCCAGCCTTTCCCTGATTTCACCCTCTGTTAGCCATAGTGGCAAATCCTGTGTATTACTACTAACCATACAGTCATGGTCAGTGTACCCCTCCGTTTCCTGTGTAAAGACTGACGAGAAAAAA
The DNA here is from genome assembly GCF_965119305.1 of Pelophylax lessonae. Taxonomy (NCBI): domain Eukaryota; kingdom Metazoa; phylum Chordata; class Amphibia; order Anura; family Ranidae; genus Pelophylax; species Pelophylax lessonae. The sequence goes on along the minus strand of NC_138774.1, from coordinate 261,733,640 downwards.
GCATTCAGCACGGTTGCTTTTTCAGTGTCCTCTGTAACCATCCCCCCATCATCGCTAATTATGTGTGCAATATGCTCTGCCCTAGTTTTTTTGCTGTTGATATATTTAAAGAATTTCTTTGGGTTTTTTTTACTATCCTCCGCTATTTGTCTCTCAAAGTTGATTTTAGCCATTTTGATTTCGTGTTTACTTTTCTTATTTGCCTCCTTGTATAGCTCGAAAGCCAATACAGTGCCCTCTGATTTATATTTCTTGAAGGCCATTTTTTTTTCCCTAATACGTTTTTTAACGTTACGGTTTAGCCAGCCAGGTTTGGCTTTGTCTCTTCTAAATTTATTTCCCATAGGAATGCACTGCAAGATGCCTTTGCCTAATATGTTCCTAAAGCATTCCCATTTTTCCTCTGTGGTCAGGGATCCCAGGGTTTGGTCCCAGTTTACCCTTTCCATCAATGAGTACAATTTTGGAAAGTTTGCCCTTCTGAAGTTTAGGGTTCTTATGTTCCCCACTTGCCTTGTTATATTGTTATTTATACTAAATGTGATCATCCTGTGATCGCTAGAGCCCAGGTTGTCCTGAACTACTACCTCCGAGATTATGTCTGGGTCATTAGTGATCAATAGATCCAGGACTGCATTTTCTCTAGTCGGAGAATCCACCAACTGTGACATGTAATTATCCAGTAAGGTTTCTGTGAATAGACGGGCCTTCTGTGAGTGTGCAGTCCCCTCTTCCCAGTCAATGTCGGGATAATTGAAGTCCCCCAATATGATGACTGATCCCAATTTTGCCACTTTACTCATTAGTGCTAAAAATTCCAGCTCTACCTCCTCCCCTTGGTTAGGTGGCCTATAGCAAACCCCCACAATTACTTTCCCCTTTTCTCCTTCCCTATGGAGTTCAACCCACACAGATTCTAACTCCATGCTCATCCCATCCGTAATGTCACTCCTTTCTATCACCTTTATATTGTTCTTGACATAGAGACATACCCCTCCCCCTCTTTTTCCTACCCTGTCCTTCCGGTACACCGAATACCCTTGGATATTGGCCAGCCAGTCATGTGAGGGGTCGAACCAAGTCTCTGTTATTCCCACAAGGTCTATGTCCTCCTCATGTACTAACATTTCCAACTCATCCATTTTATTAGCTAGGCTCCTGGCATTAGCATATACCCCTCTTAGTTTTACGGAAGTTGAGCGCAATTGGTGGTTATGTTTATTCCTGTTTGGTCTGAGGTTTTCCCGCACAGACCTACCGATTGGCGTTGTGGACCTACTGTCGCTGCTGACCCTACAACTGCCTTCAGTCCTCTGCTCCCTCCTGACTGATTCTACTTCTGAGCCCTCCCCCCCGTCTCCTAGTTTAAAAGCCCCTCCAACTTGGTGGCCATCTTTCTCCCCAAAAGAGCTGTACCGTCCCCATTAAGGTGCAGCCCATCCTTACTAAAGAGCTGGTAGCCGACTGAGAAGTCAGCCCAGTTCTCCAGGAACCCAAACCCCTCCTTCCTACACCAATTCCTTAGCCACTTGTTAAGTTCCCTAATCTCCTTCTGCCTCTCTTGTGTGGCTCGAGGTACAGGCAGTATTTCAGAGAAAACCACCTTGGAGGTCCTTTTCCTCAATCTATTACCTAAGTCCCTGAAATCGTTCTTAAGGATCCTCCACCTACCTTTAACTTTGTCATTAGTGCCCACGTGCACCATGACCGCTGGGTCATCCCCAGCCCCGCCCAACAATCTGTCTGCCAGATCTGCGATGTGCCGAACTCGGGCGCCCGGTAAACAACATACTGTTCGGTTCACGAGATCTTTTTTACAGATTGCCCTCTCTGTCCTCTTGATAATTGAGTCCCCAACTACCACAACCTTTCTAACCTTTCCTGAGTTACGGCCCCCCTTCTTCCTGGAGCCGTCCCTCCCCTGGCAGCTGGGGGAGGGTGCATGCTCCAGCTCTGCCACCCCTGAGCTGATATCCCCCTCAACCTGCAACTCGGCAGATTTGTTAGGGTGTACCAACTCAGGATTGGCCTCCCTGGCACTCCTCCCTCTACCCTTCCTAACAGTCACCCAGCTGCGTACCTCTGCTGCTTGCGTCTCCTCTGTTCCTCCCTCCTCTATGCTGGCCCCTACCAGCGCCTGATAGGCAATGTCCAAGCTCCTTTCCAGGTTGTTGATGCCACGCAGTGTTGCCACTGTGTTCTGTAGGTCCAGGATCTGGTCTACCAGAGCAACAAGTCGCTCACATCTTGCACAGCAGTATTCGCCCTCGATTGGTTCATCAAGGAACGCATACATGCAGCAAGAAGTGCACTGAGTAGCATCCGCAATTCTGTCGGACATTATTACCCTCTACTCTATGGGGATAATATTAACGACCTGCTCTTCCTTACCTACACTACCTCTGTCTCCCCTGGTACTAAACCTGGGGTCCTCACCAGTCGCTAAGATACTCACCAGTCGCAAAGATCCAACAGACGGTAAGATACTCACCAGTCGCAAAGATCCAACAGACGCAAAGATACTCACCAGTCGCAAAGATACTCACCAGTCGCAAGGATACTCACCAGTCACAAGGATACTCACCAGTCGCAAGATACTCACCAGTCGCAAAGATACTCACCAGTCGCAAGATACTCACCAGTCGCAAGATACTCACCAGTCGCAAAGATACTCACCAGTCGCAAAGATACTCACCAGTCGCAAGGATACTCACCAGTCGCAAGGATACTCACCAGTCGCAAGATACTCACCAGTCGCAAGATGCTCGCCAGTCGCAAAGATACTTACCAGTCGCAAAGATACTCACCAGTCGCAAAGATACTCACCAGTCGCAAAGATACTTACCAGTTGCAAAGATACTTACCAGTCGCAAAGATGCTCACCAGTCGCAAAGATGCTCGCCACCAGTCGCAAGATACTTACCAGTCACAAAGATCCACACCAGTCGCAAGATACTCACCAGTCGCAAGTAGCAGAGCACCTCTCAGTCTATAGTAACCCCTTAGTAACCTGTATTGCTTGTAGTGTTTGTACTTGTATGTAGTTTGTACTTGTAGTCCCCCCCACCAGCCCGCCCCCCTACCAGGAGATCAGATCAGATTGTTTCCAACTTACGACCCTCGGTCTCAGTCTGGTCCTTGTCTCCCCTGCACTGGTTCCCTGGTCCGAGGCTCTGAGCTCCTGCTTCCTAGTGCGGCTTCCCCGCTCTCCTCCGCACGTGCGTCTCCTCCTGCTTCCTAGTGCGGCTTCCCCCGCTCTCCTCCGCACGTGCGTCTCCTACTCCCGGCTGTCTCCCGCACTGGTTCCCTGGTCCGAGGCTCCGAGCTCCTGCCCCCGGCCTCCTAGTGCGGCTTCCCCCGCTCTCCTCCGCACGTGCGGCTCCTCCTCTACACACACACACACAGCTCTCCGCTCTCCTCGCTGTGTGTCGTTTCCGGGTTCCGGTGGAGTAACTTAGATTGTTTAAAGCAATTTTTGGTGCCTCAGGCCAAAGAGGGCGGGACTTTAAGGGCCAGTCAGGTAGTAGAACACGTAGTAAAATAAATGTTACAATTTATTGAGAAAATGTTGACAAGATAATATGTACAAAAAATAATAATTAATTCATGATTTGTGCCAATGGGTTATAGACCCATGTGAGAGAGTGAGAGTAAAATAAAGGAGTGACAAGGTGAATGGTGACTTAGAGCTCTGTCTATTTTTGCTCATGTATATGAGCTTATGTAGAGAGAGTATCTCAAGTACTTCCGACGCGTTTCGGCATTATTAGTAGTATATTGCCTTTATCAAATTCATTTTTGATAAAGGCAATATGCTACTAAAAATGCCAAAACGCGTTGAAACGCGTCGGAGGTACTTGAGATACTCTCTCTACATAAGCTCATATGCATGAGCAAGAATAGACAGAGCTCTAAGTCACCATTCACCTTGTCACTCCTTTATTTTACTCTCACTCTCTAACATGGGTCTATAACCCATTGGCACAAATCATGAATTAATTATTATTTTTTGTACATATTGTCTTGTCAACATTTTCTCAATAAATTTTAACATTTATTTTACTACGTGTTCTACTACCTGACTGGCCCTTAAAGTCCCGCCCTCTTTGGCCTGAGGCACCAAAAATTGCTTTAAACTATTCTTTGGGATGTTGGCCACACCTACCACTTGTACTTTTTTGGAGCGTATTGCGTCCCGCGATTTTGTTTGCGCGATGTTGCCGCGATTCGGCGGGCGTAAATCACGGCAACATCGCTCGGCGTTTGGGGGGCTATTGCAAATCAACGGGCAACGCTAGTCGTCCCGCGATTTGCAATAAATCTCCGAATCGCGGGCGGAACCGCGGCGGTTCTGCCCGCGATTATAAGCTGACATGTGAATGCAGCCTTATTTTCTTTATATATTTTTATTGGAAACATTTGAAAACATACATTGTGATAACATACAGCGTGTTTTAAAGCATAATAATATTAGTAAACACATGCACTGAAAATCGTAGAACATTAAATGTATTCATTTTTACAGAGCTTAATGTAACTTACAATTTATTTTCTAATGTTTAGCAAATAAAAAAAAAATAAAAGTATATATAATAGTTTTTTGAGGTCTAACCTCCCTGGCGGTATTCCTGAGTGTGGCTCGGGGGTTAATATACAGTGCCAAAAGCTGTAACCCCGAGCCACACTTGGGATTACCCCACAATCACACTTACCTTCCACTATGATCCCCCACCATCCTCCCCCGCCGTCCTCCAGCCATCCTCCCGCTGTCCTCGCTGTGTGCTCGGCCGATGCCGACACCTGCCCTCCAGTTCCCTTCCCTGCGAGCGCCGAGATGCAGGGGGTGGAATCGGCGGGAAATTAAAAAAATCAAAAAAACAAATGACGTGATACAGTGTAATCTGTTAGGATTACAACTTTGACCAAAATTAAGGCTAAGTTCACATGTAGGCGTTTTGGGGCATTTTTGAGAGTTTTTCTGCTCTAGGATCAGCTTAAAAAACGCCCAACAAGACAAATCCTATTCATTTCAATGGCCCCTGTTCACATCTGAGCGTTTTGACGTTTTAAGCAAAACGGGCAAACGCATTCACATGTCAGCGTATTGATCGCGGGCAGAATCGCCGCGATTCCGCCCGCGATCCGGAAATCATTGCAAATCGCGGGACGCATGTGCGTTGCCCGTGATTTGCAATAGCACCCCAAACGCTGTGCGATGTTGCCGCGATTTCCGCCTGCTGAATCGCGGTAACATCGCGCAAAAAAAATCGCGGGATGCATTACGCTCCAAAGAAGCTCTTGTACTTTTTTGGGCGTAGTGCGTCCTGCGATTTTTTTTTGCGCGACGTTACCACCATTCGGCAGGGGGAAATCGCAGCAACATCGCACAGCATATGGGGTGCTATTGCAGATCACGGGCAACGCACATGCGTCCCGTGATTTGCAATGATTTCCGGATCGTGGGTGGAATCGCTGCGATTCTGCCCGCGATCAATACGCTGACATGTGAATGCAGCCTCAAAAAAGTACATGAGCTTCTTTTTGGGCAGATTACAGGCGTTTTTATTTTTTTTCCATTGGTTACTAGTCAACCTAAAAACGCCTGCACCAAAACGCCTGTAAAAACGCCTGTAAAACGCTAGAAAAAACGCCCATAAAAACGCCTGAAAAAACGCCTATAAAAACGCCTAAAAAACGCCTGTAAGGCTGCATTCACATGTCAGCTTATAATCGCGGGCAGAACCGCCACGGTTCCGCCCGCGATTCGGAGATTTATTGCAAATCGCGGGACGCCTAGCGTTGCCCGTTGATTTGCAATAGCCCCCCAAACGCCGAGCGATGTTGCCGCGATTTACGCCCGCCGAATCGCGGCAACATCGCGCAAACAAAATCGCGGGACGCAATACGCTCCAAAAAAGTACAAGAGCTTCTTTGGAGCGTATTGCGTCCCGCGATTTTGTTTGCGCGATGTTGCCGCGATTCGGCGGGCGTGAATCGCGGTAACATCGCTCGGCGTTTGGGGGGCTATTGCAAATCAACGGGCAACGCTAGGCGTCCCGCGATTTGCAATAAATCTCCGAATCGCGGGCGGAACCGCGGCGGTTCTGCCCGCGATCATACGCTGACATGTGAATGCAGCCTAAATAGCAACGCCAAGATGTGAACGTAGCCTTAGGCCTTAGGCTACGTTCACATCTTGGCGTTGCTATTTACAGGCGTTTTTTCAGGCGTTTTTATGGGCGTTTTTTCAGGCGTTTTACAGGCGTTTTTACAGCGTATGGATCACGGACAGAACCGCCGCGGTTCCGCCCGCGATCCGGAGATTATTGCAAATCGTGGGACGCATGTGCGTTGCCCGTTAATTTACAATAGACCCCCAAACGCTGAGCGATGTTCCCGCGATTTCCGCCTGCCGAATCGCGGTAACATCGCGCAAAAAAAATCGCGGGACGCAATACGATCTAAAGAAGCTCTTGTACTTTTTTGGTCGTAATGCGTCCCGCGATTTTTTTTTGCGCGATGTTACCGCGATTCGGCAGGCGGAAATCGCGGCAACATCGCTCAGCGTTTGGGGGTCTATTGCAAATCAACGGGCAACGCACATGCATCCCGCGATTTGCAATAATCTCCGGATCGCGGGCGGAACCGCGGTGGTTCTGCCCGTGATCCATACGCTAACATGTGAACGGAGCCTTAGAGAATCACAATGAACACATGAATTGACAAGAGTGGTGTATAAAATATGGGATAGGGTTAATAAACTGTTAAAATGGGAATACAATTCCCCGTTGATTTCACTAAAAGGCACTAAATATTTCCCACCGGGAAATGAAAAATTTGGTAAGTGGATAGGGAACACTCAATTAAAAGATAGTGTTCACAAGGGGGATATTAGGTAATTTCAAGAGTTAAAACTAAACAATTAAGATATAAAATTGAATGAATGGAGGTATCTCCAGTTGAGCCACTTTTTGAAGTCTTTACCACAGCCGATAAGATCAGAGACAACACTAAACACTATTGGAAAATGATGTAACACAACTGCTAGATTAAAACATGGAATATCACAAACATACAAGATGTTATTTGAGTGGCAGTGCCAGGAGAGACCCCCATTCATGGCAAAATGGGAGAAAGAAATTGGGTCACAATTGTTAAAAAAAGAATAGGATGTTGTATTAACCTCCCTGAGGGTATGATTGTTTCGGATTTTAGGTGCTGAAAGCGGTACCATTATTTTGCATGTAATTCTTAAGGACGAGCAGCCCAAACCAACTATTTACATATGATTTTTTTTATTAAATATAAAATAGTGTTGCGCAAAATTGAAAAAAAACCTATTAAAAAAGAATATGTTGGTGATAAAAACCGTGAATAACTTTTAAACTGAGTCCTATTTAAAATTACATAAATCTCTGTGCGCAAATAAATAAAATAAATACCTATAATTCCTCAAATAAATAAATAAATAAAAAAATAAATATTTCATAAAACCAGAAATACCGTGATAGTGAATAAATAATGGTTCTTAAAACAATATAGTAATAATAATAAATATACAATATCACCAATAAAGATATTTCTGCAAATAGTTAGCAATATACCATAAATGGTCCAATATCACCAATAAAATCCTGTGCAATAAGCAAACAATATCATAGATGAATATGTATAAATAAAACAGTGTCCAATAAATTCAGTGAAATAAAGTGCCAATAAACAGTCCACTCTATGTGCTCAAGCCACCAAATGTGTGACTGTGCTCCCGACAACCAAGTGAGTGACCAGGGTGTCACAGCTGTTTCCTAATTGCGCACCCCCTTGTGATTGGGCGCTCACCTTATATATAAAGTAAATGCGCTCAACTGCTGAATGCCTGATGATTCCAGATGATCTATTCAGATAGATTGGCCAATCTCCTCTTTAGCAATCTCGTATTGGATATGATTGGGTATAAATGGTAGATATCCGGCAGATCCCGGTGATCTTATCCCCTTAGATATACCATATATCCTCACAGTAATCCGTATACATGGAATAGAAAAGGCTCACAATAGTGCTTATATCATTTAAGAAACTTTCTTTATTCCATTAAAACAACGGTGATGCACTCACATTTACTGGTGCATCCATGCACCTTTAGATAGCCTCTTAGGTAATATTCCTCTATGATTTTTTTTTTTACTGTGCATTCTTCTTTATAACATCTCGGGTCTGATAAAGTTTTAAACACAAAATCATAAATTATAATATAATAAATAACTCTAAATAAGTTAAAGTGTGTATATATATATATACGTATACATATATTGCACACACACATATATATATATATATATATATATATATATATATACGTATATATATATATATATATATATATATGTGTGTGTGTATGTATATCTATCTATCTATATATATAAAGTACAGTAAAACTGCAGGAAAGGGCACTGGGGGGCAGACTAATGTCAATTTATTTTGTAATGTAATCCAACAGGATTACAATATTTATTTATTTCAGGTTCTTATATAGTGCTGTCAATTTATGCAGAGCTTTACATATACATTGTACATTCACATCAGTCCCTGCCCTCAAGGAGCCTACAATCTAAGGTACATACACAGTAGGGCCATTTTTTTTTTTTTTTTTTTTTTTTTTTTATAGAGGATCCAATTAACCTACTAACATGTCTTTGGAGTGTGGGAGGAAACCGGAGTACCCGAAGGAAACCCACACAGGCACAGGGAGAACATGCAAACTCCAGGCAGGTAGTGTTGTGGGTGGGATTTGAACCAACGACCCTCTTGCTGCTAGGTGAAAGTGCTAACCACGACACCACTGTGCCGCCAACAATATATCAGTGTGTTTGTGTGTTTTACTATTTGAATTTCCCACCGGTTCCACCCCCCCCCCCTGCGACTTGACGCTCACAGGAGACGGAAGCCGGGGCTCACACCATCGGGCGGAAGATCCGCCCGCCGTATGCTGCAGGGACACATCGCGGGATCCCGGGGACAAGGTAAGTAACCTCTACAAGGATCCAGCAATGCTCCCTGGTGCTACCCCGAGTGTGGCTCGGGGGTTACCGCTAATGGCACTAAAATTTCACCCCTAGCCAAACTCGGGAATACCGCTAAGGAGGTTAAGGGCCACAAGTTGCACGGCTTTAGATGTATAACAATATGTACCATAGAACTAAACTATAAATGTTTGACAAGATGGTACATTACGCCTGTACTTGCACATAAATACCAACCAGATTATTATTATTATACAGGATTTATATAGCGCCAACAGTTTGCGCAGCGCTTAACAAAATGAGGGCGGGCAGACATTACAGTTACACTACAATTTGGAACAAAAGGAATCGGAGGGCCCTGCTCGTTAGAGCTTACAATCTAAAAGGGAGGGTCAATTGATTCAAAAGGCAATAGCTGTGGGGGATGGGCTGATGGAGCAAGTGAAATAGCGTTATTAGTTAGTAGCCGGGTAAGCTTCTTTAAAGAGAAGAGTTTTCAGGGATCGTCTAAAGATGGATAGATTAGGGGACAGTCGGACAGATTGGGGTAGAGAGTTCCAAAGAATGGGAGAAGCTCTGGAGAAGTCCTGGAGGCGAGCATGGGAAGAGGTGACAAGGGAGCTAGAGAGCAGGAGGTCTTGGGAGGACCGAAGAGAGCGGCTTGGTTGATATTTTGAGATCAGGTTAGTGATGTAGCTGGGGGCAGAGTTGTGGATGGCTTTGTAAACTATTGTTAGCACTTTGAATTTTATTCGTTGGGTGAGTGGAAGCCAATGAAGGGATTGGCAGAGAGGGTTGGCGAACACTGAACGGTTGGTAAGGTGGATAAGTCTTGCAGCAGCATTCATTATGGATTGAAGGGGGGATAATCTATGTAAGGGCAATCCAATGAGGAGGGAGTTGCAATAGCCGAGGCGAGAGATAACCAGGGAGTGAATTAAAAGCTTGGTGGTGTCATTGGTTAAAAAGGGCCGTATTCATGATAAAATGGATAAATGCTGGAGGGAATGTGAAGGTATCGGGTCAATATACCACATTTGGTGGGACTGCCCCAATATCAGGGGATATTGGATAAAGGTGCGACAGATCGTCGGTGAGATCACAGAAATAATCATTCCCAATGATCCATGGGTCTGTCTATTTCATAAAACGACACTTCCACTAAAACAGTATAAAACAACCCTCGTTCCAACTTTATTAAATGCAGCAAAGGGAACAATCCCTAGAAGGTGGGGTGAAGTAGAAAGTCCAAATCTAAAAGAATGGTGCAGTAGAATTAACTATGCATATAGTATTGAGTATGTCAGTAGTAGACAAGAGGAATACCCAACGTACATGATAAAAAAATGGGAAAAATGGGTGGAATTTAAAAAAACTAGTAAATATGTAGATATTAATATTTAGCTCCTACTGATGTAATAGGAATGTAGGAATATTAGAAGAGTTGAAGGTACTATTCCTAATAGGAGGAGAATTACAGAGAAAGGACTTCAGGTTAAAATACCCAACCATTAAAGAGGTTGTAAACCCTATGAAAAAAAAAAAAAACCTGCAAGACAAAGGCATAATGGGCTAGTATGCATCGCATACTAGCCCATTATGTGTAACTTACCTTAGAACGAAGCCCCCACACGGACCCCCGGACATCGCTGCGGGCGCTGCCATGATCCCTCGCCGTCTCTTCCGGGTTCGGCGGCTCCGGCGCGGTGATTGGCCAGGAGAGACGGCTCCGGGGCGATGATTGGCCGGAGCCGCGATGACGTCATTTTCCGGATGAGTGATTTTCCGGCAAGCTCCGGCAAGCTCCCAGCAAATTAATTGAAGGTCCCCCCGGACCTACAGAGCGCATGCGCCGCTCGCGAGAGCGGCTGCATGCACTGTAAATATCTCCTAAACCATGCCGGTTTAGGAGATATTATTTGTACCTACAGGTAAGCCTTATTATAGGCTTACCTGTAGGTAAAAGTGTCAAAAAGCGGGATACTACCGCTTTAATAAACTTAAAAAACGTAATAAACTTAGAGAGTAGTAGAGGCAGCCTAAAGGAGATGATAAGGAGGTAAAAGGGGAGGAGGGAAGATGGGATGGGTTTGCTTGCGAGGTATATAGAAATTTTGTACTATTGAAATTTTTTTTTTTTAATATATGTTTGTATAACTATAATTCAATAAAAAAAGAAAAAAAAAAAAAAGGATTACAATTTTGGATCAAGCCATTTTACCTCAGCTTTTCACCTAGTGGCTTTTCCAGTGCCCTGCCTGTACTTTTGTGGTACTTTGTGCCTGGTCCATGGCATCCAAAAAGCGTTCTTTTAGCTCAAAAACACTTTTAGACGAACTGGAAAATAGCGACAATGAATCGGAATTATTTGAAGAACTGAGCGATAGCGATTAGTGGGAAAATTCGTCATCAGGTACTGAAAGTTACGATAGCGACGATTCTGTGACTGAGCTCAGCGATGTGCGGAGTTGGTGCTCTATTGACTGCGGTATGGATCAGGCAGCGCCCCCAAGATTGCCATTTACTGGAGCACCTGGCATGAAAGTGGACATTGACCATGACAACCCCTTGGCACACCAACAATTATTTCTGACCGATGAGGTTATTGAAAAAATAGTTACTGAGACAAACCGGTACAAAGAGCAACAATTGGCTACACATCGGAAGTTTGCAAGATGCAGAAAGTGGGAACCAATGACCAAAGATGACATTTGAATACAATTTATTATTATTATATTATAATTTATGATTTCGTGTTTCAAACTTTATCATACCCGGGATGTCTACTAGACTCTTGTTTAGACTTACAGACCTAAAATATAAAACAACAGATTTCCATGGAAAACAAAGTACCGCTTTGAGATCAAAAGTTCTGACATAATCAGACCGCTAGGGAGGTTAAGGTGGAGATAATGAGGTTTAATAAGTAGAAATGTAAAATAATGCACTTGTGGGCTAAGAACACAAAAGCAAACTACTCACTAAGGGGAGAACCTCTGCGGGAGTCAAGGATGGATAAAGATTTGGGTTTCTAGTGGAAGACAGACTGTGCAATAGCATGCAATGTCAAGCTGCAGCTACCAAAGCCAGCAGAATACTAGCATGCACAAAAAAGGGAATATACTCCTGAGATAAAACTATAATCCTGCCACTTTATAAAACCGTGTCCGGCCGCATCGCGAGTATTCTGTCCAGTTCTGGTCAACAGACCTCAGAAAGGATGTGCTAAGGCTGGAGAGAGTCCAAAGAAGGGCAACTAAATTAATAAGGGGAATGGAGGACCTCAAATACGAGGAGCGACTACAAGCACTACATTTATTCTTGCTAGAGAAAAGACACTTGAGAGGGGACATGATAGCAATTTACAAATACCTCAATGGTGATCCCAGCATAGGAAAAAAAGCTATTCACTCTCAGGGGGTGTAAGAGGACACGTGGCCACACAAATGGATTGGAGGAGAACTGGTTTAACCTTAAGCTGCGCAGGGGGTTTTTCATTATCAGAGCGGTAAGAATGTCGAACTCTCTTCCACAAGTGGTGGTGTCAGCAGGCAGTATTGACATTTTTAAAAGACATTTGGACAAGCATCTTAAAAGAGAAGTTTGGGTTTGTTTTTTTCCCCCATGTATACTTACCTAGGTGAATGCAGCATCGGTCCAATGCTGCATCTGTTCCTCGGCACCTCTACACTGGGAACGGAGCGATCAAACGCCGGGAAGTTGATCTGCGGGCCCGGCTGGCGCGATTGCCGCCGGGCACCCGCAAACACTCCCCGGGGAGACAGAATGGCGGTCTGCCGTTATAAACATGGCAGACCATTTTTCCTTCAGCAATCAACACAGGGCTCCTGTGTTCCTCATATTTAGGAACACAGGTGTTGATTCCATAAGCCCATCCACCTAGCAGTAAGAAAACACCCCCTAGGCATACATTTATTCCTTTGATCGCCCCTTGTGTTAAACCCTTTCCTGCCAGTGTCATTAGTACAGTAACAGTGCATATTTTTAGCACTGATTACTGTAGTAATGTCACTGGTCCCCCCAAAACTGTCAAAAATGTAATTTAGGTGTCCGATCTGTCACCCACAATGTTGCAGTCACGAAATGGGTGATCGCCGCCATTACTAGTAAAAAACAAATTAACCACTTTAGCCCCGGAGGATTTTCCTGCTTAACTTCCAGGCCACTTTTTTCAACTTGGCACTGCGCGACTTTAACTGACAATTGCGCCGTCATGCAACACCGTACCCAAACTAAATTTAAGTCCTTTTTTTCCCACAAACAGAGCTTTCTTTTGGTGGTATTTGATCACCTCTGTGCTTTTCATTTTTTGCGATATTAATAAAAAAAATAGCGGAAAATTTGTGAAGAATTGACATTTTGTACTTTGACAGTTAAAAAATATCCAATATATTCAATGTTTGTCATATATTTAGGCCAAAATGTATTTAGCTACATGTCTTTGCCAAAAAAAATTCTCAATGAGAAGAAAAAATCACAATAAGCGTATTTTGATTGTTTTGCGCAAAAGTTATCGCGTTCACTAACTACGGGAAAGATTTTTGTCATTTCTATTGTTTATTTTTTTTTTACTAGTAATGGCGGCGATCTGCAATTTTTTTGTGGGACTGCGACATTGATCGGACCCCTAACTGACATTTTTGACACTTTTGGGGGTACCAGTGACATTACTACAGTAATCAGTGCTAAAAATATGCACTGTTACTGTAATAATGACACTGGCAGGGAAGGGGTTAACACTGTTGGTGATCAAGGTGTTAAATGTATGCCTCATGCTTACTGACGTGTGTGGGGGGAGGGGGTTCTGTGACAGAGACAGAGATCGCAGGTTCAGCTATGCTGAATCCTGTGATCTCCTCCTGTCTGTCACAAAGAAGATCCGCCCGCTTTGTTTACTCAAGCAGGCGGATTTTCTCAGTCTTTCCGACGATCGGGGAAGAGAGGCAGTGATCACTGCCTCTCCTCCCCTGGTCTGACTCCCGCTGTGTCTAAACACAGCGGGAGTGAGCCTCCGGTGGCGCGCGTGCGCTGCCAAGAGGGGGAGGTAGGTCTACGTCGCCAAACCCAGTCGAGCCGCTCTGCTGCAGTAGCAGCAACATGAGCGGTCGGCAAGTGGTTACATTAAATAAAAATGACATAAATCTTTCTCCTAGTTTGTAGACGCGATAAATTTTGCGCAAATCAATCAATGTACACTTACTGGGATTTTTTTTTACCAAAAATATGTGGCAGAATACAAATTGGCCTAAAATGATGAAAAGATTTGATTTAAAAAAAAAAAAAAAAAAAATTTTTATTGGGAATGTTATATAGCAAAAAGTAAAAAAACATTTTATTTTTTTTTTAAGTTTTCGCTATATATTTTTGTTTATAGCGCAAAAAAAAAAAAAAAATCGCAGAAGTGATCAAATACCACTAAAAGAAAGCTCAGTGCTGAATCGCAAAAAAATGGCCTGGTCATTAAGGGGGTAAAACCTTCCGGTCCTTAACCACTTAAGCCCTGGAAGATTTTACCCCCTTCCTGACCAGGGCCTATTTTGCGATTCGGCACTGCGTGACTTTAACGGACAATTGCGCGGTCATGCGACGCTGTGCCTAAACGAATTTGACGTCCTTTTTTTTCCCACAAACAGAGCTTTCTTTTGGTGGTATTTGATCACCTGTGCGATTTTTTGATCATGCGCTATAAACAAGAAAAGAGCGAAAATTTTGCAAAAATAACAATATTTTTCCCATTTTTTTATATGAAATTCCCCCCCAAAAAAATGTAAAAATCAAAATTCTTTAACATTTTTGGCCAATTTGTTTTATGCTACATATGTTTGGTAAAAAAAATCGCAAAAAGCTTATTTTGATTGGTTTGCGCAAAAGTTATCGCGTTTACTAACAAAGGGAAAGATTTTGTCATTTTTGGTGTTTTTTTTTAACGCGTAATGGCGGCGATCTGCAATTTTTTTTGCGGTACTGCGACATTGCGGTGGACAGATCGGACCCTTGACTGACATTTTTGACACTTTTGGGGTTACCAGTGACATTACTGCAGTAATCAGTGCTATACATATGCACTGTTACTGTAAAATTTACACTGGCAGGGAAGGGGTTAACTTTATTGGGGAAGGAGGGGTTAAGTGTGTCCCTAGGGGCGTGTTTCTAACTGTGATTGGATGTGGCTTTACATGTAACATCACAGATCAACAGTCCTACATAGCAGGACCTTATGATCTGTGTTGTTACACAGGGAACAATGACAAGCGGCTTTGTTTACATTAGCCGCCTGATTTTATCCCTTCACAGCAGACGATCGCGAGTGACCGGCGGACATCGGGTCCGCCGGTCACATGCACGGAGTTGTCCGTGAACGAGCCGGGGCGGGAGCGCGCCTTCGGGGGCGCGCGCTCGCCCCCTATTGGCTTACAGGCTAGTGACGTACCCATACGTCACTTTGCCTGGCCGGGGCTGACCGCCGCAGTATATGTGCTTGCGGCGGTCGGCAACCGGTTAAGTAGTTAAAGAATACAATATAGGGATAGGGATATGGGAAACGATTATCGACACTGACACAAGTACACCTACACAGGTTGAACTTGATGGACTGTTGACTTTTTTTAACCTTACCTACTATG
Source organism: Pelophylax lessonae (assembly GCF_965119305.1). Taxonomy (NCBI): domain Eukaryota; kingdom Metazoa; phylum Chordata; class Amphibia; order Anura; family Ranidae; genus Pelophylax; species Pelophylax lessonae. The sequence continues at coordinate 261,717,976 of NC_138774.1, read as the reverse complement.
TAACACAGTAACACAGCTTAACTTTTATACCTAAGCTCTTTGAACATTCATACCTCTTTAACCGGTTCTGGACCGCCCACCGCATATATACTGTGGCAGGCTGTCCCTCCTGCGTAAACAGATGTAGGGCTACGTCAGTCGTGCACTGGCAACTAGGGGGCGAGTGCGCGCCGCCGCCGGCGTGCTCCCAGCCCCACTCGGCAGCGGGACTCCAATGCATGGGGCAGGCGGCTTCGATTGCCGCCTGAAACCCGCTGAGAGAGAAGGACGGTTGGCTGTTGTAAACACAGCTGACCGTTCTTCTCCCTGAAATGATCACAGAGCACCTGTGATCCTATATAGAAGGTCTCTATGGTCATTCCATAAGCCCCGCCCCCATACATTTAGAATCACTCCCCTAGGCTCACATTTAACCCATTGATAACCCACAGTGTTAACCCCATTCCCTGCCAGTGTCATTATTACAGTAACAGTAGCCGTCCCTCCGGTTTCCTGACTGGTAGTCTTATCCCAGTATCAGGTGGAAGGGCGGTTGAGATTCTACAGCCAGAAATATGGGACCTCAATAGAAAGTACTGTAGTAATGTCACTGGTCCCCCCAAAAGTGTCAAACATGTAATTTAGGTGCCTGATCTGTCCGCCACAATGTCGCAGTCCCGCAAAAAATCGAAGATCGCCGCCGATACTAGCAAAAAAAAAAAAAAAAAACAATAAAAATTACATCAATCTTTCCCGTAGTTAGTAGACACGATAACTTTTGCGCAAACCAATCAAAATACGCTTATTGCGATTTTTTTTTTTACCAAAAATATGAAGTAGAAAACAAATTGGCCTAAAATGTTAAAAAAAATTTATTTTTTAATTTTTTTTGGTAATGTTATAAAGCAGAATGTGAAATATATATATATATATATATATATATATATATATATATATATATATTCAGAATTGTCGCTCTTTTTTTGTTTATAGCGCAAAAAATCAAAAATTGCAGAGGTGATCAAATACCACCAAAAGAAAGCTCTATTTGTGGGAAAAAAAGGACATCAATTTTTTTTGGGTACAGCGTCGCACGACCGCGCAATTGTCCGTTAAAATAACGCAGTGCTGCATCGCAAAATATGGCCTGGTCATTAAGGGGGTAAAACCTTCCGGTCCTTAAGTGGTTAAAGAACACAATCTACAGGGATATGGGAAATAATTATCGACACTGACACACATACATCTACACAGGTTGAACTGGATGGACTGTTGTCTTTATTCAACCTCACCTACTATGTAACTATGTAACTATGTAACTATATGTAACACAGCTTCACTTTTATACCTAAGCTATGCGAACATTCATATGTCTCTAATAGACATGCTTGTTAGCAACCACTGGCTGATATTTTCCTAATAATTTGTGAAAAAGTATGCCTTTTTTTTTGCATTGTTTTATAGGTATAATTTAGTAGACTGAAAGTATATTTTTATTTATTTATTTATTTATTTTTTAATTTAATTATTCTCTAAAAAAAAACAAAAAACAAAAAAAAAACAATTGTTTCCATGTATTATATTCATTAAAGATTCAGACATAGTATGAGTATACTATGTCTGAATCTTTAATGAATATAATACATGGAAACAATTGTTTTTTTTTTTGTTTTTTGTTTTTTTTTAGAGAATAATTAAATTAAAAAATAAATAAATAATTTTTTTTTAGAGATTAAATAAATAATTAAATTTGTAATTGATGTACTAGAAATGAGTTCAAAGTGATCTTATTTTCACTTTTTTTCTTTGTTTATAAAACCTTGTGCTGATTATCTTATAATGATTCATTTGTAGATTTGTTTGCAGACAGTTAGCACATATTAAGCTGTGTGAGCATGGGTTTCCCACTGAGCATGGCCGCTTGAAAGTGTGCATGCAAAAGGTTGGTTGAGTAGGCATGAATAATTTTGACAGCAAAGAAAAGTGAACATCAATTAACAGTGGCGGCCCATCCATTAGGGATGCAGGGGCGCTGCCCCCTCCCCCTATCCATGCATCCGACCCCGTAATCTACATGCAGGGCGCCGGACGCATGGATTCCAATGGGGTTTTTTTTTAAGCACGTGATTAGAGCCAGAGGCTCTAATAGGCTTCAAAAAAGGGTGGGCTCAGTGGAGCACTGCGCCCTGAGCCCACCCAGTTGTGTGACAATAGCAAATGTATATTCGCTATTGTCACACGGATCCTCCTCCTGGCCAATCAAGAAGCGGGTCCTGAGACTCGTTTCCCAATTGGCTGAAAGGAGAAGCAATGCCGTTGGCCAAGGAGGAGGAGATGCAGAAGACTGAGGGGGGAAGCCGCCGCCGCCGCCGATGCTGCTGCATATCCACATCCAGGGGGAGGGGTGAGTGAGCCAGCGACGGGTGTGCGGGCTGGGGTGGTCCAGGGGGTGGGGGTTTGGTGTGCAGGCTGGGGTGGTCCAGGGGGTGGGGGGGTTGGGTGTGCGGGCTGGGGTGGTCCAGGAGGTGGGGGGGGTTTGGCGTGCGGGCTGGTGTGGTCGGGGGTGTATGGTGTGGTCCGTCTGCCACCCCACCCTCCCGGCCCAGGGAGCACCAGCCGCCACTGCCAATTAACCTATCTGGCAGCGTGAGCTTGACTTTAATAAAACAGAACACCATAGTTTACCCTGCTATTTTACGCAGTGATCTATTTCATCATCATAAAGGTGGAAGCAATAGTTATAGATCTCTAGTCCCTGACTACATTTTCTGTTAAAAAAAATTGTTCATACAGATATTGTTCAAGTTGTTCATGATGCTGTAGGTAACCTAATGCAATCCATTCCTTTGCAATTGCATGCATTAGATAGAACAACAATAGAAAACAATGATAGTGGATCACCACATTGCTAGTAGTGTTGCTGGAACACTTACTGTTAAATTCATTGGCAGTTCAGCAGAGCAGGCCAAAAATCGTCAGCAACCATGAACCCAAAAGCCATGAAAAGAACAGAGCGATGGAATTTGGGTGGGCCGTACAAACTTCACTCCCGCCACTAAGTGACAGATTCAGGCTGCAGTAAAATTTGATCAATGACATTACCTAGGATTTCCGGAGATAAATTTAAATGATCACAGCTGACCTGAAATTTAATGGTGGGAGGGTGGCATGCACAGATTAGCTGGTGACAGGTCATTGTGATTGTCATGGATTACCTTGCAGGATGAGTTGATTGACAGATATATCATTGAACACTGTCATTGAGGCTAAGACTATTCATGGAAAATTAAAAAAAAAAATAATTTTAAAAGCCAAAAAGCATGTTTTTGTGTTCTATTTTATGAAAGAATTTCAATATGATGCGTTTTCTTTTAAGTTAAACTCTTTGTGAGAATGGGTAAGGGGTATCAACATACCCCTGTACTAGTGATTGACCGATATCAGTTTTTTGTTGCCAATACCGATATTTTGGCCAATGCATATCGGTATCAGCTGATATGGGCCAATATTTTTGTACATTTAAAAATGTCTTTTTTTTTTATTTATTTTTTTTGACAGGTACTTTTGTGGAGGGATCTGGGGGTCTAAAAGAACCCCAAACCCCTCCTCTGCACTTAAAAGCATTCAAAACGCCAAGCTTGGCTGTTTTGAGTGCTGTCATTTTTTTTAATCTAGCGCCAGTACCCGGAAGTGATGTCACTCATGACATCTCTTCCGGGTTTTTGCATGGAGACCCGATCAGAGCCGAATGCGGCTTTGATCGAGTCTTCGGCCACCATGCAGGCTGGTTGCCCGGGTCTCTAGGTGGGACGGTAGACCCGGGTGAGCCGCGGAAGGCGGTGGGAGGGGGGGGGGGACTTCCCCTCCTGCTCCTTGTAATGACAGCCAAGCAGTTTCTCAGCCGCATCGGTTGTCATTACAAGACAGCCGATCATCGGCTATGGACGTCGATACCAGGGTGATACTTCTAGCTGCAGGCATCACTCCGGTACAAGCACTTTCCCGAAATATCGGCAATATCAGTGACCTCCGGGGCCGATTCTGATATATCGGGAAAAGTGCATATCGGCCCTCGATATATCGGCTTTGCCGATAATCGGTCGATCCCAACCCTGTACTCATTCTCCAGGGAGGGAGTGTGTTGCTATGGCTATTTTAGTGATATTTATAGCATACATTTAGGGAATAATACATTATAGTAACCACAACGTGTTTTTTAAAGCTGGGCTTCCTCTATACATATAACGTAAATAATGCTGCGCCAAAGGGGTATAACTGAAAAAGTGACAAAATATTTTAAAATCTTATAGAACAAATGTGGATGGATAAAAAATAATCTGAAATTCCCATATAAAAAATGTGAATCAATCTCATAAATATATATATCAATAATAATAAATAATAATGTCCTCTTCATAGTGTAAAAAAATCCGAATGATAAATATTAAATAAATATATGAATAATAAAGAAATATATTAAAGAGTCCCAAATATAGTTACATAGTTACATAGTTAGTCAGGTTGAAAAAAGACACAAGTCCATCTGGTTCAACCAATAAAAAAAAACAGTAATGAAAACCCAACCATACAATCCCATATACATAATCCTATACCTGCAGTTGATCCAGAGGAAGGGGAAAAAACCCCAGCAAAGCATGATCCAATTTGCTACAGCAGGGGAAAAAAATTACTTCCTGATCCCCCGAGAGGCAAGCGGATATTCCCTGGATCTTTACCTTACATAGTTACATAGTAGTTGAGGTTGAATAAAGACAATAGTCCATCCAGTTCAACCTGTGTAGGTGTGTGTGGCTGTAATCATCTCGCATACCCCTGAATGTTCTAATTCTTGAGATGTACGTCTAAAAGTCTTTTGAAAGCCACCATACTTTCCCGCAGAAACCACCTCTTGCGGTAGAGAATTCCACAATCTTGTAGCCCTAACAGTAAAGAACCCCCCACGTTGCCTGAGGTTAAAACGCTTCTCCTCTAATCGCATTGTATCCCCTCTAGTCCTCATACAATCCTTCCGACTTAATAGCTTATTTTCTATGCTGAGATCACCATCACCTAAAAAAAAAAATTTAGTACCCACTTACTGTATATTAAGTACACCCAGAAGAGAATCCAGACCTTTTTTAAAGCAATCTAGTGAGCTAGCTAGAACCACCTCTGGAGGGAGTCTATTCCACATTTTCACAGCTCTTATGGTGAAGAAACCTTTCCGTATTTGGAGACAAAATCTGTTTTCCTCTAGACGTAAAGAGGGCCCCCTTGTCCTCTGTGTTGACCTTAAAGTGAACAACTCAACACCAAGTTCACTATATGGACCCCTTACATTTTGATCATATCCCCCCTTAATCTCCTCTTCTCAATGCCATTCATCTGGAAGCCTTGGGGATCAATGTGCGTTTGACTCATTTATGAGGTAAGCTGCTAGTGAGCACGTTTAACCACTTGCCGACCGCCGCACGACTATCTACGTCGGCGGTCAGCCCCTCACAGGCAAACTAACGTAGGGCTACGTTGCTTGCTTGTGAGGGTCTAGGGAGCAAGCGCGCGCCCCCCGGGGCGCGCTCCCGCTCCCGCGTGGTCACGGACCCCCCCGCGCGTGTGACCAGCGGACCCGATGTCCGCCGGTCACTCGGCGATCGGCGGGGGAGAGGGAGAATGTCAGGCAGCTTGTGTAAACAAACTGCCTGTCATTCTCCTCGCTGCAAAGACACTGATAAAACGGATCTGGTATGTAGATCCGTTGATCAGTGTCCTTACAGCTAGAGCCACAGCCAATCACAGTAGAAACCACGCCCCTAGGGACACACACAGCCCCTCCCTTCCAAATAAAGTTAACCCCTTCACTACCAGTGTATTTTTACAGTAACAGTGCATATGTATAGCACTGATTACTGTAGAAATGTCACTGGTAACCCCAAAAGTGTCAAAAATGTCAGTCAAGGGTCCGATCTGTCCGCCGCAATGTCGCAGTACCGCAAAAAAAATCGCAGATCGCCGCCATTACGCGTTAAAAAAAAAAACAACAAAAATGACAAAAATCTTTCCCTTTGTTAGTAAACGCGATAACTTTTGCGCAAACCAATCAAAATACGCTTTTTGCGATTTTTTTTACCAAACATAGGTAGCATAAAATAAATTGGCCGAAAATTTTTAAAAATTTTGATTTTTACATTTTTTTTTGGGGGAATTTCATATAAAAAAATGTGAAAAATATTGCTATTTTTGCAAAATTGACGCTCTTTTTTTGTTTATAGCGCGTGATCAAAAAATCGCACAGGTGATCAAATACCACCAAAAGAAAGCTCTGTTTGTGGGAAAAAAAGGACGTCAAATTCGTTTAGGTACAGCGTCGCACGACCGCGCAATTGTGCGTTAAATTCACGCAGTGCCGAATCGCAAAATACCCCCTGGTCGGAATGGGGGTAAAATCTTCCGGGGCTTAAGTGGTTAAACTGAGCACTCGAGTGTGGAGTGAAGCACCAGCACTTTATTACCATCTGAGCACGGCACAGAAGGAGTATATATTTGGGACTCTTAAATATATTTCTTTGATGCACTATTTATTTAATATTTATCATTCTGATTTTTTTTACACTATGAAGAGGACATTATTATTTAATATTATTGATATATATTTATGAGATTGAATTACGTTTTTTATAAGGGGAATTTCAGATTAATTATTGATTCATCCACATTTGTTCTATGAGATTTTGAATATTTTGTCCCTTTTTAACTTATACACCTTTGGCGCAGCATTATTTACGTTATTTTGGTCTATTTGTGTAAGGTGTAAGCACTGAATGCTTGCAGTTATTGGCAGTTATTAGTGTTTCTAATTGCACTGATTTGATTTTTTTTCTTAATTCCTCTATACATATGCTGATTTACTTGTTGACTGGTTTCTTGGAGACTGGTAGAACAAGAAGAGATGTTGGCAGGAAGGAGGACCTAAACACAGGCATGTGCTAAACACAAAGAAGCAGTAGTGTGGAGGGCTCTAAGAAACAAGGAGCAGTCTGGAAACGTTCCTGGATAGAAGAAAGATGACTCCATAATAAAGAAGGAAGGTGACTTCATAAGACCAAAGAAAGTCTGTGCAAAGAGGGATCTTCATCCGGGGATGGCACTAAATCTACAACCCAAGTTAAGTTATGGTTTACTGTATCCCTATTGCATAAAATGTTAAAGCATGTGCATTCTATAATGTATTTACTGCAAAGTGACCTTAACCACTTCTGGACCGGAAGATTTTCCCCCTCAATCACCAGGCCATATTTTGTGATTCGGCACTGCGTTATTTTAACGGACAATTGCGCGGTCATGCGACGCTGTACCCAAATAAAATTGATGTCCTTTTTTTCCCACAAATAGAGCTTTCTTTTGGTGATATTTGATCGCCTGTGTGATTTTATTTTTTTGCGCTATAAACAAAAAAAGAGCGACAATTCTGAAAAAAAAAACAATATTTTTCCCTTTCGCATATATAACATTCCCCAAACAAAAAATGAAAAAAATCACATTTTTTTAACATTTTAGGCCATTTTGTTTTCTGCTACATATTTTTGGTAAAAAAAAAAATCACAATAAGCGTATTTTGTTTGGTTTGCGCAAAAGTTATTGTGTCTACTAACTACGGGAAGGATTTATGTCATTTTTATTGTTTTTTTTTTACTAGTAATGGCGGCGATCTGCGATTTTTAGTGGGGCTGCGACATTGCGGCGGACAGATCGGACCCCTGACTGACATTTTTGACACTATTGGGGGGGACCAGTGACATTACTACAGTAATCAGTGCTAAAAATATGCACTGTTACTGTAAAAATGACACTGGCAGGGAAGGGGTTAACACTGTGGGTGATCATAGTTACATAGTTACATAGTAGGTGAGGTTGAATAAAGACAATAGTCCATCCAGTTCAACCTGTGTAGGTGTGTGTGGCTGTAATCATCTCACATACCCCTGAATGTTCTGATCCTTGAGATGTAAGTCTAAGAGTCTTTTGAAAGCCACCATACTACCCGCAGAAACCACCTCTTGTGGTAGAGAATTCCACAATCTTGTAGCCCTAACAGTAAAGAACCCCCCACGTTGCCTGAGGTTAAAACGCTTCTCCTCTAATCGCATTGTATGCCCTTGAGTCCTCATGCAATCCCTTCGAATGAACAGCTTTTTTTCTAAGCTGGGATCCCCATTAAGATATTTATAAATTGCTATCATGTCCCCCCTCAGACGTCTCTTCTCCAGGGAGAATAAATCGAGCGATTGTAGACGCTCTTCATAGTCAAGGTCCTCCAATCCCCTAATTAGTTTAGTTGCCCTTCTCTGGACTCTCTCCAGCTCCAACACATCCCTCCTGAGGACTGGCGACCAGAACTGGACAGAATACTCCAGATGCGGTCGGACCAGAGTTTTATAAAGTGGAAGGATTATAGTCTTATCTCTGGAATACATCCCTTTCTTTATGCATGCCAATATTCTGCTGGCTTTGGCAGCTGCCGCTTGACATTGCATGCTGTTGCCTAATCTATCATCAACCAAGACTCCCAGATCCTTCTCCATTTTTGATTCCCCCAAGGGTTCCCCTCCTAACGTGTATTGTGCTTTTATGTTTTTAGTCCCCAAGTGCAAAACCTTACACTTCTCCACGTTAAACCTCATTTGCCATGTCCGTGCCCACTCTGTAATTTTGTCCAGGTCATTCTGTAGGATATCTGCTTCATGCTGTGCAGTTATTGCTCTGGCCAATTTTGTGTCATCTGCAAAAACTGATATCGAACTACTGATCCCGACCTCAATGTTGTTTATGAATAAATTGAACAAGGTTGGTCCCAGGACTGAGCCCTGGGGCACCCCGCTTACTACCTCAGACCAGTCTGAGTATGCGCTGTTTATTACCACTCTTTGGACACGCCCTTTAAGCCAATTCCGTATCCAAGAGCAAACCCTGCTGTCGATACCTGCAGATCTTATTTTATAAATTAAGCGCTTGTGGGGAACTGTATCAAACGCCTTAGCGAAATCCAAGTACACCACATCCACTGGTCTCCCCCTATCTAGCTCACAGCTCACCTCCTCGTAAAATGTTAATAGATTGGTTTGACAAGAACGCCCATTTGTAAACCCGTGCTGATTACTGCTGATGATGTTGTTGTCTTTAGCAAACTCTACGATATAGTCCCTTATCATCCCCTCCAGAAGTTTACATACTATTGATGTCAAACTGACAGGCCTATCATTTCCCAGGATATGCCTCTGGCCCTTTTTGAATATCGGAATCACGTTAGCTTTCTTCCAATCCCCTGGTACATCTCCTGTCCTAATACTGTCAGCAAAGATCAGGAACAGTGGTCTGGATATAACCTTACTGAGTTCCTTGAGTACTCTCGGGTGTACGCCATCCGGGCCTGGTGATTTGTTTGTGTTGAGTTTATCCAGCCTTTCCCTGATTTCACCCTCTGTTAGCCATAGTGGCAAGTCCTGTGCATTACTACTAACCAAACAGTCATGGTCAGTGTACCCCTCCGTTTCCTGTGTAAAGACTGACGAGAAAAAAGCATTCAGCACGGTTGCTTTTTCAGTGTCCTCTGTAACCATCCTCCCATCATTGTTAATTATGTGTGCAATATGCTCTGCCCTAGTTTTTTTGCTGTTGATATATTTAAAGAATTTCTTTGGGTTTTTTTTACTATCCTCCGCTATTTGTCTCTCAAAGTTGATTTTAGCCATCTTGATTTCTTGTTTACTTTTCTTATTTGCCTCCTTGTATTGCTCGAAAGCCGATACTGTGCCCTCTGATTTATACTTCTTGAAGGCCAATTTTTTTCCCCTAATAAGTTTTTTGACGCTACGGTTTAGCCAGCCAGGTTTGGCTTTGTCTCTTCTAAATTTATTTCCCATAGGAATGCACTGCAAGATGCCTTTGCCTAATATGTTCCTAAAGCATTCCCATTTTTCCTCTGTGGTCAGGGATCCCAGTGTTTGGTCCCAGTTTACCCTTTCCATCAATGAGTACAATTTTGGAAAGTTTGCCCTTCTGAAGTTTAGGGTTCTTATGTTCCCCACTTGCCTTGTTATATTGTTATTTATACTAAATGTGATCATCCTGTGATCGCTGGAGCCCAGGTTGTCCTGGACTCCTACCTCCGAGATTAGGTCTGGGTCATTAGTGATCAATAGATCCAGGACTGCATTTTCTCTAGTCGGAGAATCCACCAACTGTGACATGTAATTATCCTGTAAGGTTTCCGTGAATAGGCGGGCCTTCTGTGAGTGTGCAGTCCCCTCGTCCCAGTCAATGTCGGGATAATTGAAGTCCCCCAATATGACGACTGATCCCAATTTTGCCACTTTACTCATTAGTGCTAAGAATTCCAGCTCTACCTCCTCCCCTTGGTTAGGTGGCCTATAGCAAACCCCCACAATTACTTTCCCCTTTTCTCCTTCCCTATGGAGTTCAACCCACACAGATTCTAAATCCATACTCATCCCTTCCGTAATGTCACTCCTTTCTATCACCTTTATATTGTTCTTGACATAGAGACATACCCCTCCCCCTCTTTTTCCTACCCTGTCCTTCCGGTACACCGAATACCCTTGGATATTGGCCAGCCAGTCATGTGAGGGGTCGAACCAAGTCTCTGTTATTCCCACAAGGTCTATGTCCTCCTCATGTACCAATATTTCCAACTCATCCATTTTATTAGCTAGGCTCCTGGCATTAGCATATACCCCTCTTAGTTTTACGGAAGTTAAGCGCAATTGGCGGTTATGTTTATTCCTGTTTGGTCTGAGATTTTCCCGCACAGACCTGCCAATTGACATTGTGGACCTACTGTCGCTGCTGACCCTACAGCTGCCTTCAGTCCTCTGCTCCCTCCTGACTGACTCTACTTCTGAGCCCTCCCCCCCGTCTCCTAGTTTAAAAGCTCCTCCAACTTGGTGGCCATCTTTCTCCCCAAAAGAGCTGTACCGTCCCCATTAAGGTGCAGCCCATCCTTACTAAAGAGCCGGTAGCCGACTGAGAAGTCAGCCCAGTTCTCCAGGAACCCAAACCCCTCCTTCCTACACCAATTCCTTAGCCACTTGTTAAGTTCCCTAATCTCCTTCTGCCTCTCCTGTGTGGCTCGAGGTACAGGCAGTATTTCAGAGAAAACCACCTTGGAGGTCCTTTTCCTCAATCTATTACCTAAGTCCCTGAAATCGTTCTTAAGGATCCTCCACCTACCTTTAACTTTGTCATTAGTGCCCACATGCACCATGACCGCTGGGTCATCCCCAGCCCCCCCCATCAATCTGTCTGCCAGATCTGCGATGTGCCGAACTCGGGCGCCCGGTAAACAACAAACTGTTCGGTTCACGAGATCTTTTTTACAGATTGCCCTCTCTGTCCTCTTGATAATTGAGTCCCCAACTACCACAACCTTTCTAACCTTTCCTGAGTTACCGCCCCCCTTCTTCCTGGAGCCGACCCCCCCTGGCAGCTGGGGGAGGGCGTGTTCTCCAGCTCTGCCACCCCTGAGTTGATATCCCCCTCAACCTGCAACTCGGCAAATTTGTTAGGGTGTACCAACTCAGGATTGGCCTCCCTGGCACTCCTCCCTCTCCCCTTCCTAACAGTCACCCAGCTGCGTACCTCTGCTGCTTGCGTCTCCTCTGTTCCTCCCTCCTCTATGCTGGCCCCTACCAGCTCCTGATAGACAATGTCCAAGCTCCTTTCCAGGTTGTTGATGCCACGCAGTGTTGCCACTGTGTTCTGTAGGTCCAGGATCTGGTCTACCAGAGCAACAAGTCGCTCACATCTTGCACAGCAGTATTCGCCCTCGATTGGTTCATCAAGGAACGCATACATGCAGCAAGAAGTGCACTGAGTAGCATCCGCAATCCTGTTGGACATTATTACCCTCTACTCTATGGGGATAATATTAACGACCTGCTCTTCCTTACCTACACTACCTCTGTCTCCCCTGGTACTAAACCTGGGGTCCTCACCAGTCGCTAAGATACTCACCAGTCGCAAAGATCCAACAGACACAACGATACTCACCAGTCGCAAGGATACTCACCAGTCGCAAAGAACCAACAGACGCAAAGATACTCACCAGTCGCAAGGATACTCACCAGTCGCAAGGATACTCACCAGTCGCAAGGATACCCACCAGTCGCAAGGATACCCACCAGTCGCAAAGATACTCACCAGTCGCAAAGATACTCACCAGTCGCAGGATACTCACCAGTCGCAAGGATACTCACCAGTCGCAGGATACTCACCAGTCGCAAGGATACTCACCAGTCGCAAGGATACTCACCAGTCGTCAAGATACTCACCAGTCGCCAAGATACTCACTAGTCGCAAGGATACTCACCAGTCGCAAGGATACTCACCAGTCGCCAAGATACTCACCAGTCGCCAACATACTCACCAGCCGCAAAGATCCCCACCAGTCGCAGGATACTCACCAGTCGCAGGATACTCACCAGTGGCAAAGATACCCACCAGTCGCAAGATACTCACCAGTCGCAAAGATACTCACCAGTCGCAAGGATACTCACCAGTCGCAAAGATACTCACCAGTCGCAAAGATACTCACCAGTCGCAGGGATACTCACCAGTCGCAAGGATACTCACCAGTCGCAAGGATACTCACCAGTCACAAGATACTTACCAGTCGCAAGGGTACTCACCAGTCACAAGATACTTACCAGTCGCAAGGATACTCACCAGTCACAAGATACTCACCAGTCCCAAGGGTACTCACCAGTCACAAAGATACTCACCAGTCGCAAGATACTCACCAGTCGCAAAGATACTCACCAGTCGCAAAGATACTCACCAGTCGCAAGGGTACTCACCAGTCACAAGATACTTACCAGTCGCAAGGATACTCACCAGTCGCAAGATACTCACCAGTCGCAAAGATACTCACCAGTCGCAAAGATACTCACCAGTCGCAAGGGTACTCACCAGTCACAAGATACTTACCAGTCGCAAGGATACTCACCAGTCGCAAGGATACTCACCAGTCGCAAAGATACTCACCAGTCGCAAGGATACTCACCAGTCACGAGATACTTACCAGTCGCAAGGATACTCACCAGACTTCCCAGGTACTCTGTTGCAGAGACAGTCACACAGCAGTCAGTCGCAGCACTGTCAAACAGCTATTGATTTCTCACAGAGCTCAGTCACACAGCTTTCTCCCTGTTTGCAGCTGCTGCCTTACTCACAGCTGCTGCCACACACACACTGGGACGGATGTCTCCTCCTCCTCACTGGGCACGGACGGTCCTCCTCCTCTTCATCCAGGCACTAAGGGAGGCAGTTTCCGACCTCCCCCGCCGCGCTCTTCCTCGGTCCCTGCACCCGGTATCCAGGTGCGGTTGTTCACGTCCCTGCTGCCGCTCCCTCTGCTCTTCTAGCGGCTCCCGTCCTCCACCGCCGCTCAGTTGGTGGTTACCGGCCCCCTGCACGGTGCACCCGCACCCCTTGAGCGGCTCCCCCCGCACGTGTCCCCGCAGCTCCTATTCCTCCTCGCTCCCTTGCCGCACGTACACCCACTTCCGGTTTCTCTCAGCGCCGGAAGTGTTCTGTGTGACAGTGAAAGACAGATGCTGCAACACTTTTCACAGACGGGTTAAATGTGAGCCTAGGTGAGTGATTCTAACTGTGGGGGGGTGGCGTGGCTTGTGGAATGACCATAGAGACCTGTGATCCTACATAGAAGGATCATAGGAGCTCTGTGATAATTCCAGGGAGAACAACAGCTGACCGTTCTTCTCTCTCGGGGAGCGATCGTGGGTGGCAGGCGCCAATCAGAGACGCCTGTCCCGTGCATCAGAATCCCTGCTGCCGAGTGGGGGCGGGAGTGCGCCGCCGGTGGCGCATGCTCACCCCCTAGCTGCAGGCATGCGACTGACATAGGTCTACGTCGGTTTGCGCAGGAAGGCCACACTGCCGCAGTAAATAGGCGGCGGGCGGTCGGGAAGAGGTTCAATAAGAGCAAAAGAATTGGAGGCTCATCAACGAATTGCATTCCCGTTAAATTGAAGCTAACATGTTTCTTGTAGTGTTTTTGGTTTCTTGTGCTAAGAAAAATGCTTCAAAAGTCTTACTAGTATTCAGGAGGGGCATGCAGCCTGCATACACGGGCCAGAGACAGTCAGTGGATGTCTGTTGCAGGGAAGCATGCTAGATATGGTTCTCCTTTGAACAGAGCTTAGGGTAAAGCAGTCTCAGATCTGTCCTCAGATTTTATTCTTAAAAGGTCTGGGTTCAGCACGGGAGTGATGCAGGCAGTAGCTATATTTGGATAGTAATTCTGTTATGCTCTACATAAGGGATCTGAAATGAGGAGAAAGGCAGAGCTAAAATCAGATGTGCTGAAAGAGAAGCTTGCAGTATTGACCAAGAGTTTGCAAGACACTGCAAGCAAGGCATGGGATTTAGAAATGACACCATTCAAAGTCAAACTTCAGTGGCTCTGAAGTGTGTTAACCACTTAAGCCCCAGCCCTATTTCGGACACTTTTTGTTCACGCGTTAAAACCAGTATTTTTTCCTAGAAAACTACTTAGAACCCCCAAACATTATATATATTTTTTTAGCAAAGACTCTGGAGAATAAAATGTCGGTCATTGCAATATTTTTTGTCACGCGGTATTTGCGCAGCAGTCTTTAAAGCGACATTTTTTGGGAAAAATTTTGAAAAATCACATTTCACTGCATTTAAAAAATACTAAACAGTAAAGTTTGCCCATTTTTTTGTATATTGTGAAAGAACATGTCACGCCGAGTAAATAGATACCCAACATATTACGGTTTAAAATTGCGCCCCCCCCCCCGTGGGATGGCGACAAACTACGGTCAGTAGAGATCTCAATCTGCGACGCTTTAAATTTATTTAACGGTTACCAGTTTAGAGTTAGAGTGTAGCTCTTTTTTTTAATTATTGCTCACGCTCTGGCGATCGCGGCGATACCTCACATGTGTGGTTTGAACAGCAAATTCATTTTCGGCTCGACTTCCGTATACGTTTTTTTTTGTGCGCGAGCTAACAGTGACGGGGGCGGCTAAATTTTTATTTTTTTTTCCCATTTCTGAAATCTGATCACTTTTATTGCTGTCACAAGCAATGTGAACATCCCTTGTGACACCAATATGTAGTGACAGGTACACTTTATGGAGGGATCGAGGGTCTAAAAGACCCTAGACCCCTCCACTACACTTCCCTGTATGCAAAACGCCGAAAACAGCCGTTTTTCAAATTTGCCGCCTTTTGCAGCACAGTAACCCGGACGTGACGTCATGGACGCCGCCTCCGGGTTACGTCATCGGAGACGTGCCGGCTGGGTGCTCGGGGCTCCCGGTGGGACGGGAGCCCCGGTAACAACCACGGAAGGCGGCGGGAGGGGGGGACGTCCCCTCCCGCCCCCCGGGTACCGATCGAGCGGCTCCCGAGCCGCATCGGTCGGTACCGACGGAAAGCCAACCGTCGGCTCTAAACCACGGTACCGGGATGATGCCTCTAGCTAGAGGCATCATCCCGGTATAACACCGCAAAGTTTACCAACGTAGCCCTACGTCAGTATGCGGTAAGTGGTTAAGACCACTGCAGGCAACGCTAAAGATTTGAGTGAGTGGTGTGCAGCCTACATGAACAAATCTGAATCTAAGCACAAAGCCTAAAAGTAGAGGTAGGACGTGTGCCACTATTACTTTCCATAAGCTCTGAATCTGATAAGCTCAAAAAGAGAGGAATCAAACAATAGGAAGGCAATGCCTATGATCTCCAGTAGATGTGGACTGACTTACTATAGGTGGGAGACCTCAGAAGGAAAATAGAGGTGATTCCATATATAGCTACAGAGGATAGCGCAGGCATGCAAAAGAAATAACCATCAAATATAACAAGGCAACTAAGATCTGATCAAAATAAGTAAAAAATTGGGATTTAGTCCCACCATATGGCCTTATCGTGCTCAAGCCCACCACTACGTCAAAGTACCCCATTATCAGTGGGTCCTACACTATCTATAAAATGAAGGATAAATCCAACCTCTCTAAACCATTGGAGATACTTACTCCTTACATGGGAGAGATGTGCTTGAACTGCACTATAAGGGACTCCTCCTATATCTTCTTACTATTGTGCAATGTGATTCCATGCCAGCTTTGCTTAAGAGGCGAAAGAAAAGAAAAGGTAGATTCAGTCGCACTAAGCTTTTTTGTTATCATAGACTGGGGCACCTTGCTAGGCATTACCATGCGGTGAGTACTATCTAGCAGCAGGCCAGTGTCCCCAGAACAGCACGAAGAGAGATACAGGCTTATTCTTTCTGCTGTGAGAATGTTAAAAGGTAATCATGGGTATCCTAAAATGATTTTGCAGTCAGAAAAGGACAGATAGAGAAATGTGAGCAGTGAGCTATGTGTTTTGGCACAGTTGGAAGGAACATATAATCTTATTGTTTTTAACTCTTTTATGGTAACAAACATCTAGAGGTGGAGCAGGTACAGGGGAGGACTGGGCCAGGGGGCAGGGGGGCAATTGCCCCCTGGGCTGCTCTGATGTCCCATAAAAAGACTGCACTGCTCTGCTTCTGCCACAGACACGCCTAAAGGATTCCTGGTGAAGAGAAGTAAAAAGTCTGCCACTGACCTACTGAGTGCAGGATAGAACCAGGGGAATGTTCTCACACTCCAGCATGGTGGTGGTGACACTAGGAGATGGTGGATCATTTTCTCCTGCAGAGACAAGGAGAGAGCGAAGACCTCCGCCTCCCCAGAATGAATGGTGTAAACTGTGTCTGAGCAGAGGCCGGTTCCATGCCCCACTTGAGACTCTCTTGCCCTGGCCAGCCTCAATCGAGCTGTCCCAACTCCCCCCAACCGCCCCTGCTGGCCAGGTTGGGAACCCGGATTCAGCAGGTGAGTAGAAAGTACCTAGAGCAGGGCTTCAACTTGGAACGGGGGTCAGGAGGAGGCCGGGAAGAGGGAGAGTGGGAGGGAGGCCGAGTATCTGCACCATGGGCCTCTGGTTTGTACTTTTTTTGAATGTTGCCAGTCTGCCCCTGAGCAGGTAGACCAGATTACCAAGCCAGAAAAGATGAGGCAGACAAGAGGAAGAGGTGATTTAAATTAGGAAGATGCAGATGATTTTCTGATGATGGCTGAATTAGAGTGGACATTCATTGGAGCATTTCCTTATGGCCTGGAGGCCATAAGGAAATGCCAGCATTGATTTCAGAGAATACAATAATATCCCCCAGCATTAATATCAGCAAATTCAATAATAACTCCCAACACTGGTGTCAGTGGGGGCAATAATAGCCTCGGACATTAGTGTCAGTGGATGCAGTAATAACCCCCAACACTGGTGCCATTGGTACTGTTATAGTGGTTGTAAACCTATACATTTACCCAATGAAGTGACTTGACTCTGTGATACACAGAGATGAAACAAATCTTCCTACATAAGTTGCACCAGTTTATCTGCATTTTTCTCTTCTCTACAGCTGTTCACAGTCTAGAATTTCTAAAGCTTTTTGGAGCTTTCAAAAAACAGGGTGCAGAGTGCTGAAGTTACACACGGCAGAGCTCATTGAAGAGAGCACTGAGATTTGATTGGAAAGAAGGGGCCCATCCCCCCTTCACACAGCTCACAGAAACATAACTGAGGCTGTCAATCACAAGCTGTGTGCTGGAGATCCCTCCCCTGTCACCTTTTATCTCTTGGTGTCGTGAAAACTTGTCAGAAGTGAAAATAGGAAAACTCAACCACTCATGGGTTAGGGGAGGAAGAGAAAATTGGGTAGGGGATTTTTAAGGTGCCAATAAACAAAGGTTTTAAAATATACAAAATGTATTGTTATATTTAAAATAAGAAAACAAAAATGTGAAAGACATACAGTAAACATACAATAGTAAAATCAATTTATGAGCTGCATATACACTCCATTCATAAGCAAAATATATGTATTGGTATCCCGACATGTTTCACCAAAACTGTTTCCTTAGGGGACCATTTCTGAGCTGCAGGAGGAGTATTAATTGAATTAATTTTTACTGGCAAAAAACGATAAAAAAAATTGTATATTTATGTTTAGTTTTTAGTTATAAATTAAATAACTGTATACCTATTTTACGCCTGAATATCCCTCCGTATGCTTGGATATCCCTGCTGCAGCTCCTTATGCTCGGATTTTTGTATTGCACTAAGGTAAGCAGATATAACTCTGGCAGTTTCATCTATGGAAATTTCTATATAATTAACTATGAGATTCTTTCTAAGTTATGAAGTCCCCTCAAATTCATTTATTTTACTTTTTTATTCCCTTTTTAGTTATGCCCTACACCTGGGGAAAAAAACCCTTTATACTTACCCAAATCGCCATTCCTGGTATTTCAGATTTGTTGCTATTCCTGCCTTGTTTTTAACCACTTTACCACTGGAGGATTTTGCTGTCTTCCGTCCAGGCCACTTTTTGCGATTCGGCGCTGTGCGACTTCAACTGACAATTGCGCGGTCGTGCGACGCCGTACCCAAACGAAATTTACGTCCTTTTTTTCCCATAAACAGAGCTTTCTTTTGGTGGTATTTGATCACCTGTGCGATTTTTACTTTTTGCGCTATAAACAAAAAAAGAGCGTTTATTTTGAAAAAATAACAATATTTTTAACATTTTTTTATATGAAATTCCCCCCAAAAAAGATGTAAAAACCAATCTTTTAAAAAAATTTTGGCCAATTTGTTTTCTGCTACCTATGTTTGGTAAAAAAAAATCGCAATAAGCGTATTTTGATTGGTTTGCGCAAAAGTTATTGCGTTTACTAACAAAGGGAAAGATTTCTGTCATTTTTGGTGTTTTTTTTTTAACGCGTAATGGCGGCGATCTGCGATTTTTTTTGTGGGACTGCGACATTGCGGCGGACAGATCGGACCCTTGACTGACATTTTTGACACTTTTGGGGGTACCAGTGACATTACTGCAGTAATCAGTGCTATATATATGCACTGTTACTGTAAAAATGACACTGGCAGGGAAGGGGTTAATTTTATTGGAGAGGGAGGGGTTAATGTATGCCTAGTGCTTACTGACGTGTAGGGGGGGAGGTGACTGTGTGAGTCATGGACAGATCGGATGTCCAGCTATGCTGAACAGTCCGATCTGTCACTCCCTGTCACTATGGAGATCCGCCCGCTGTGTTTACACACAGCGGGCGGATCTCCACACTAGATCCCCGGCGATCGGGGCAGAGCAGCGGCGATCGCCGCTGCTCCTCCCCTGGCCCGACTCCCGCTGTGAATGAAAACAGCGGGAGCGAGCCTCCGGCGGCGCGCAAGCGCCGCCCAGAAGGGGGAGTGTCTGACGACGTTAATACTACGTCGTCAGACGATAACGAACCACTTTGCCGCAGTAGTACTACCGTACTCGGTCGGCAAGTGGTTAAGATTTTATACGAGGGATATTCAGGCATAAAATTGACTGAATCAATCAGTCAATCACGCATGGATATGGAAATACCAGAACAATGGTCGAGATAGCAGTCTTGACCATGTACATGTTCTTGGACCAAGGAGGCGACAGACAGGCAGCAGTTCATGATCTATTAGAGGGACCGAATGTGGTGGATAGTGATGGTGACAACTCTTCAGAGACTACTATCTCGACCATTGTCCTGGTATTTCCATACCCATGCAGGATTGACTCTTTGCCGCTGGCAGTTGAGCCCACATGTTCTGGTAGGCGTGTTTACTCTCCCTCCTGGGTGGTGGATGCATGTGTTTTGGTGACTCCTTAATTGGACATTGGATATTCTATAACTACAATTGGAGCATACAGGGAGTGCAGAATTATTAGGCAAATGAGTATTTTTGAGGATTAATTTTATTATTGAACAACAACCATGTTCTCAATGAACCCAAAAACTCATTAATATCAAAGCTGACTATTTTTGGAAGTAGTTTTTAGTTTGTTTTTAGTTTTAGCTATTTTAGGGGGATATCTGTGTGTGCAGGTGACTATTACTGTGCATAATTATTAGGCAACTTAACAAAAATCAAATATACAGTATACCCATTTCAATTATTTATTTTTACCAGTGAAACCAATATAACATCTCAACATTCACAAATATACATTTCTGACATTCAAAAACAAAACAAAAACAAATCAGTGACCAATATAGCCACCTTTCTTTGCAAGGACACTCAAAAGCCTGCCATCCATGGATTCTGTCAGTGTTTTGATCTGTTCACCATCAACATTGCTTGCAACAGCAACCACAGCCTCCCAGACACTGTTCAGAGAGGTGTACTGTTTTCCCTCCTTGTAAATCTCACATTTGATGATGGACCACAGGTTCTCAATGGGGTTCAGATCAGGTGAACAAGGAGGCCATGTCATTAGCTTTTCTTCTTTTATACCCTTTCTTGCCAGCCACGCTGTGGAGTACTTGGACACGTGTGATGGAGCATTGTCCTGCATGAAAATCATGTTTTTCTTGAAGGATGCAGACTTCTTCCTGTACCACTGCTTGAAGAAGGTGTCTTCCAGAAACTGGCAGTAGGACTGGGAGTTGAGCTTGACTCCATCCTCAACCCGAAAAGGCCCCACAAGCTCATCTTTGATGATACCAGCCCAAACCAGTACTCCACCTCCACCTTGCTGGTGTCTTAGTCCGACTGGAGCTCTCTGCCCTTTACCAATCCAGCCACGGGCCCATCCATCTGGCCCATCAAGACTCACTCTCATTTCATCAGTCCATAAAACCTTTGAAAAATCAGTCTTGAGATATTTCTTGGCCCAGTCTTGACGTTTCAGCTTGTGTGTCTTGTTCAGTGGTGGTCGTCTTTCAGCCTTTCTTACCTTGGCCATGTCTCTTTGTATTGCACACCTTGTGCTTTTGGGCACTCCAGTGATGTTGCAGCTCTGAAATATGGCCAAACTGGTGGCAAGTGGCATCTTGGCAGCTGCACGCTTGACTTTTCTCAGTTCATGGGCTGTTATTTTGCGCCTTGGTTTTTCCACACGCTTCTTGCGACCCTGTTGACTATTTTGAATGAAATGCTTGATTGTTCGATGATCACGCTTCAGAAGCTTTGCAATTTTAAGAGTGCTGCATCCCTCTGCAAGATATCTCACTATTTTTGACTTTTCTGAGCCTGTCAAGTCCTTCTTTTGACCCATTTTGCCCAAGGAAAGGAAGATGCCTAATAATAATGCACACCTGATATAGGGTGTTGATGTCATTAGACCACACCCCTTCTCATTACAGAGATGCACATCACCTAATATGCTTAATTGGTAGTAGGCTTTCGAGCCTATACAGCTTGGAGTAAGACAACATGCATAAAGAGGATGATGTGGTCAAAATACTCATTTGCCTAATAATTCTGCACTCCCTGTATTTTATTCTAAACTTTTTTACATTATGGACTCTTGATACACAGTGGCAGTTTTATATTCACAGCTTTGAAGCGTGGACTTTTACACTACTTAAATTTATTGCACTTATTAATTCATTTGCATATTGCACTTTCCATTGTCACATGGTATTATTACCGTCTATATATGCATTAAGCATATATTTTGTTTATTGCACATTGCACTTTATTGCGTGATTTATGTTATTATTTGTGATCACGCATATTGGTTTACATATATTATGCTTCATATTTAGCGCTGCACTTTTTTTTTTTTTCAAATTCTTTATATAATAAGAGAATAAAACATTAGACAGTTAAACATCAGACATAAGAGATGACATAAAACAGGTGTATTAGACGTACGTCCAAATAGGAAGTGTACAATTATTAATAAACAGACAATCAATCCAAGATTGAACAGTCTTGTCTAACACTTTCCAAAGGAGATATATAAACGAATACAGTATATGTTTGTTACGGTTTTTCCTTTCTCCTTTTTTTCTCTTTTTTCATATCTTTCTTCTTACCTCCCTTTAAAACGGGAGAGAAGATAACCAGAAACCAGAGGCGTAACTAGAACCTTCAGGGCCCCGGTGCAAGAAACCATGAAGGGCACTCCAGACCCCTGGCCGGTAACCCTTCCCTTCAAGCCTGGGGCTCTTCCCACTGATCCTTGGGCCCTTTACTCTCGTTGCAGGGCCCTTTATTACGGTCCCCACAGCGGGACCCTTTCACAAGTTCTGCAGTGGGCCCCCTTCCTGCCATCTTGGGGCCTCCCCACGGTGGTGGAATGCCAGGGCCCAGTTGCAAGTGTGACCTTTGCGATCCTGGAAGCTCACCCACTTGTGTCAGTAGTTTTTATTTTTTGGTATTTTAATTGTATTATTTTTTATCATTTTATTTTTTTACAATGTCACTGACTATGACTCTGTCCATTCAGAAAAGGAAGGAGCTGGTAAATTACATATTTACTGACCCCTTTCTGGTTCTCTATTGTGACACATCCCCTGCAGCAGCCGGCAGGAGAGGGAAGAGAACAGGGCCATCTTACCGAATGGGCACGCTGGGCAGTTGCCCAGGGGCCCCACTTGCCTAGGGGGGCACCACCAGCGACCCTGCCCCAGCTAAGCAATAGTCCAGATTCCCGTGTGCATCCCGCCACTGAACTCAGCAGGTGGCGCTGCTGTCAGACCCCTTGGGCCGTGGAGGGGGAGCCCACAACTGCAGGATTGCCTGTCCACCTCCACAGGAACAGGCACACACAGGACAGTCGAGTCTGACTCCCGTCCCCGTGTGTTCGCCGGACCCAGCTGCCGAACTTGGAAGCTGCCATTAGCCTGGCACTGCTGTACCCATAAACATAGCCTTATCGATAATTTGCCTTTTTATTCTTGTGGGTGATTGTGTAGGTAGGGCCCCAGTGCACTGCATTGCCCGGGGCCCTTTAATGCTCTTAAGATGGCACTGGAAGAGAACACAGTGGGGGAGGGGAGGGGGGACCAGGGGAGCACACAGGGGCCCAGAGACAGCAGAACACAAGTAAACTGGATAGGAGGAGTGGTGGGGGTAGCATACAGAGGAACCAATCTCCTCCATTTTCCTCCTGCAGCTACAGGAGCAAAAAGGAGGACAGTGATTTCTCTACATGCTGCCCCCGCCCCTCCTATCTAGGTGTACAGGGGATCTGCACAGGCCCCCTGGAGCATGGGGCCCGGTAGCAATTGCAACCCCTGCAACCCCTGTAGTTACGCCCCTGCCAGAAACGTCAACAGGTGTTAAGGGTGCAAGTCTTAAAATAGGGACAGAAAAGCAGGGGGGGGGGGAAGGGGAGAAAAGAAAAGGGGGGGGGAGTAGGGGATGGGAGGTGGGAGGGGGGAATACCTGGATCGTGGGTTTTGTGTGTGATGTCAAGCCAGACGCGGCAGCTAGACTTCAATCTCCAATCTGACTCCCCAGCAGGGCTCTACCCTCATCAGAATATACAAACGTATTCCAGTATGACCATGTTTTAGTGTATTTGTGACTTTGTTAAGACATGGAAATAGAAGGATGGCTATTACTTTTCCAGCACAAAGGAATGCAGGCTTTGGCTGCATTGAACATATGGCATAATACTGATTTTTTATATTCCTGAAGAGAGATTTGCGTGCAATGTAGCAGGAAAAAGGCAGGGTCCTTAGGTATCAAGAAACCAGTAAATCGATGAGTGATGGTCTGCACCTCAGTCCAGAATTGCGTAATTTTGGGGCAACTCCAGAAGATATGAAGCAGAGTCCCCGGTCCCTCTCGGCATCCCCAGCAATGATTTGAAGTTTCTGGGTAGCGTTTGCTAAGGGTCGACGGGGTGTAACACCAATGTGTAAGTAGTTTATAGTTCATTTCTTGCACTCGGGAGCATATAGATGATTTAAGGGTAACATAAATAATGTTTTGCTGTTGGGTAGCAGAAAAGGTTCGGCCCAGGGCCCTTTCCCATCTTTTAAGTCCAGATACGGTAGAGTTTTCTGGTGGGGAGACAAGTAAAGTGCAGATCTTGGAGAGGGAGTGAGGAAGGGGGTCCTCTCCTTTACAATAAGATTTGAACAACGTCAGTTGATGACAAAAGGCTGTCGGGTGGTCTAAGGTCCTAAGAAAATGTTGAAGTGCCTGCCAGAGCTTCAGTTTAAATTGGCCGTTTGGATCAATCAGAGTAGCTATTGAAGTCCAAGGTCCTACACTCACAAAGTGAGAAGCCTGGTAGTAACCCCTTTCAAGGAGGGCCCTGAACACGTCTGGGTCACACCCTGTCGGAAAGTTAGGGTTTTCTAACATAGGGAACAGCGGTGATAGGGGGGAGGAGAGGACAGGTCTGGGATGTTTGTTTGCCCATATGAATTTAGTAAGAAGTGTATTGACTTGCCGGAAGAAAGTCGAAGGGATCGAAATGGGTAGGGTTTGGAAGAGATATAGGAATTTCGGCACTATACTCAACATTATGATATTACATCGGCCAAACCAGGAATGTAGACCCGTCTGCAGTTGTCTAGGAGAGTTTGGACTTTGCTCAGTAGGGGTGGAAAATTTAGGGCAAAAATGTTTGTCAAGTCTGGTGGGATGTATGTGCCTAAGTATTTTATTGCAGAGTGCATCCACTTAAATCTAAAGTTGAGTTGCAGGGTTTGTCGTAAAGAGGGGAATGTGGCTACTCCCATTGCTTAAGATTTAGAGAGATTTATTTTTAGAATAGATAAGGCTCCATAACAATCAAATTCCTCTTGAGGGTCAAGCAGGAATCGGACTCATTATTGAAAAGGAATACACGCTTTATATACACGTTAGAAGTAATGCAGTCACTACATGAACAATAGGTGAATGGGAAGCCACCTCAGACAAGAATATCACAATTTACTTATTCAGACAAAAGCAACATCGTTAGACAGCCGGTCTCCACATTAAACTTCCTGGAATGCCCATATTAGGAGTTGTACTTCCTGGTCAGAGACCTCACAATGTACAGGGAATAAAATATTCATATTTCAAGAGATACATCATTCCTGAATATCACTGTCCCATTTGGGGCAATCCAAACCATATCCCCAGTGCCCCCCAGTTTCCTGGTCACCCTACGCCCAAAGTGACTCCCGTCACAGCCTGGACTACTTATCTCTCGCCCACCAGCCACTGCACTGAGTAGCATAAACTTGCTTTGCCTCAGTACCATTGGGCTCGAGGGGGAGAGACTCCCGGGAATAAAGGGACAGAAGAGACCTCCACTGAAAACTGTACCCGTCACTAACAGCGAGTGCCCACCGGGTTCCTGGGTCAGTCATCTAGCCACCCAAAGTAAACTTTACACATAACATTTGTATAACATAAAAAAACATTCTAAACTTTTGGTAATGGCTGACATACAAGTAGGCATCAGAGCCACACTGAGCAACGTAGCTGGGGGGACGAGAAAAAAAATAAGGGTAGAGGTCATCATTTCCAAGTGTCAGTCATCTTCAGACAGCCGTCAAACAATAGTGGGGGTAACTTTTGACATTACTAAAGTTCCTTGGTTTCATATAAACAGTATATTAAAAAAGAATAGCGCGCACATGCAAAAGAAATTACTACCAAATCTGAAGACAATCCATAAATAAAAATGGGGATTTGGTCCCACCATATGGCCATATAGTGCTCAAGCCCACTACTACGTCAAAGTACCCCATTATCAGTGGGTCCTACACTATCCATGAAAAAGAGATGAATCCAGCCTTTCTAACCCTTGGAGATAATACTCCTTGCTGGGAAAGATGTGCAAATGCACTACAGGGGACTCCTCCTATATCTACTTGATAGTGGACACTGATAGAGTACAGGTGTGTGTGGGGGGTGGGGAGGGTTGCTCAACCCCGGTAGTCTGGTCAGACCGAATACATAATAAACAAGCAAAAAATTTGGGGGAGCATACCCATGTATTTCTAAAGCTGCTGCAGCTATGAACCAAAAGACATGTATATTAAAAAAGAATAGCGCGCACATGCAAAAGAAATTACTACCAAATCTGAAGACAATCCATAAATAAAAATGGGCATTTCCGAAAACTTTAGGACTCACAGTCTCCAGGTTGAGAAATGTTACCAGGCATGTTCCATCATCTCTGCGTTCCAGGGGGGAAGTCCTGAGCCAGAATAGGAGGCGGCATAGACAGTCTCACTAGATGTTGAAGCCAGTTCGGTACAGGGATCGCTTCCGTTTCTAAGAAGGCAAAGAGATCTGGGAGGTTATCCAGATGTGATAGAATAAAGGTGGCCCTTACTAACTGTCAGCAATATGGCATATCCCCATCTGTATGTGCTTCCCAGCTTCCAGAGTTTGTCCAGAAGGGGGTCTTAAAGTGTCCTACATTTTAGAGTAGCCCTGGACCAAGGCCCCATCAAAGTCAAGTTCACTAACCTCCCATGCTTTACGCAGGCTAAAATCTTTATGTGAATATCGGTATAGGCGACATATAACATCCCGCGGCCTATTGGGATCTGTGGAGTGGGGTCCCATGGCTCTGTGTACTCAGTCAAACTCGAGTTCCTGAGGTGGGATTGAGGCGGCTAGGCATTGACAGATCATCAAAACTATGGGTTGTAGTGATTCCTGGCCTGTCGCCTCTGGGAGTCCCTGGAGCCGCAGGTTGTTTTGGCAGCTCCAGTCTTCCAGTTCCACTAGGTGCAGTTGGATTGAGGAAACATGTGTCGCCTGTGCTGGCTGTGCTCGCTCCAAATGTGAGACTCGGTTTTCAATATTAGCTAGGGAGGACTCACAGCAATGATCCTAGCTGACACTTGCTGTACCTCCACTCGCACCGCTTGCAGGTCTCTGTGGTGTGCCTGCTTCAGCCTCAGCACCAGCGCCTCCATATCCCTTTTTGTTGGTAATGCCTGGAGGAAATCCCTAAGGTCTGGTTCTCTCATCACTGAATTTGGGGTGGTGGAGGGGTCCAGTGGACTCAGCAGGCACGCAGCCAGGGCATCAGGGAACCCCGACAGGGATTCAGAGGCAGCCGAAGAGGTAGGCGAGGCCAGGGGCGTCGCGATAGGAGAGCCCACAAGTGCAGCACTGCGTGGCTCCCTAGTCCGGGCCCCAGATGTGGAGGGATGGGAGCCGGAGAAGTACTGCTGTATTTCTGATCATGGAGAGGCTCTGTGGAGACTTCTCACCTTCCTCCTTTTGGCCGTGCTCATACCGAGGGATAAAGCCATGTATAAAATCTGAAAATCTCAACCCCGCCATGTCCAGACCACGCTCCAGCGCTGCACTTTTTAAATTTCTTTTGATTGCTACACAATATTTTGTTGGATTGTAGTGCTAGCAGCTGTTTTTTATTATGCCATTAGCGAAATAATTTTTACAATTACAATCATTTATAGTTAATCAAGCATATCTTTACCTACTCTATAGCTCCCTAAAGATCTGGGTTGTCTTGCCTTTCCAAACCCATGCCCATATTTTTAAGTGTCCCAGTTGCAAAATCAAGCTGGATGGGATCTAGCAAATCATTACTCCTCTTCATGTATAACAACTAAATATCTTTTAGGAGGGCATAGCCCTGTGCATTCCTTACAAAACCTCCCCGTATATTAAGACTTTCTCACACTATACCACCATACATCTCAAGAGTAAAGTTTGGGTTAACTACAAATAAAATATGGGCATCACAGGTCCTATAAAACTTACACTCATCTTGGACAATACTGAGCTCTCGTATTAAAGTTTAGGGCTAAAAAAAATGTTAGTAGATATTGGTAGTGTCCACAGGTTGTATGAGGCTGAACATCCTATATTATTTCTGCAATGATGCAAAAAATGCAAAAAAAAAAAAAAAACAGAGAGGTTCACACTTTTCCCTACTCTAAAAAAACAATTATATCACAATTATATCTGACCTCCATCTCATGTCTATAGGCAACATAAGTTTACTTAAACACGCAAAATCTTTTTTTTAAATCAGATTTTATTTGTGAACATAAAAAATGTCAGACACATGTACATACAACACAAATAAAAGCATAATGTTAACAATATGGTATACATTAAACCAGAGATCCTCAAACTGCGGCCTTCCAGGTGTTGCAGAACTACACATCTCATGAGGCTTTGTAAAACTCTGACATTCACAGACATGATTAGGCATGATGGGAATTGTTGTTCCTGAACAGTTGGAGGGCCATAGTTTGAAGACCCCTGCATTAACCACTTAAGCCCTGGAAGATTTTACCCCCTTCCTGACCAGGCCCTATTTTGTGATTTGACACTGCGTGACTTTAACGGACAATTGCGCGGTCGTGCTCCGCTGTACCCAAATGATATTGACGTCCTTTTTTTCCCACAAACAGAAATTTATTTTGGTGGTATTTGATCACCTGTGCAATTTTTACTTTTTGCGCTATAAACAAAAAAAGAGCGTAGATTTTGAAAAAATAACAATATTTTTCACATTTTTTTATATGAAATTCCCCCCAAACAAAATGTAAACATCAAAATTTTTTAACATTTTTGGCCAATTTGTTTTCTGCTACCTATGTTTGGTAAAAAAAATTGCAATAAGCGTATTTTGATTGGTTTGTTATTGCGTTTACTAACTAAGGGAAAGATTTGTCATTTTTGGTGTTTTTTTTTTAAACGAGTAATGGCGGCGATCTGCGTTTTTTTTTGCGGGACTGCGACATTGCGGCGGACAGATCGGACCCTTCACTGACATTTTTGACACTTTTGGGGGTACCAGTGACATTACTACAGTAATCAGTTCTATACATATGCACTGTTACTGTAAAAATGACACTGGCAGGGAAGGGGTTAACTTTATTTGAGAGGGAGGGGTTAAATGTGTCCCTAGGGGCGTGTTTCTAACTGTGCAGGGATGTGGCTGTGTGTGTAACAGCAGAGATCAACGGTCCTACATAGCAGGATCGTTTGATCTCTGCTGCTACACAGGGAAGAAAGACAGGCGGCTTTGTTTACATTAGCCGCCTGCCTTTCTCCCTCTGTAACCGACTATCGCGAGTGAACTCGCACGGAGGTGTCTGTGAAAAATTCAAAAACATCAAATATATCATAATAATATGTAAAATATTAAATTACATTTTACTTTGCTGTCGTGTGTATTTTTTATTTGATTGCGCAGCTTTGATAATTTTTTTGTGTGTAAGGAATAATTCTTTCATTTCAGTACAACGTTGAGAAATATTAAATATTAAAAAATATACAAAGTTCACTTCAAACTGATGGTATAAGCAGTCGGTTACGTTCGTCAGTCCACAAATTTCCCATGATGCTGAAAATTCATTCAACGTTTGCATTTGATACCGGAATTGATGCACAATACTGGAATAGTTTCAGTAAACTCAGAGCTGGCTCTTTCTTGAAAAAGTACGTCCACTTTTCAAGGGATGAATCGCCCTGCAGATGAACATAAACTTCTTCTAAGGCAAAAATTTAATCGAAGAGAGTGTTGGGTGGAAGTTCTTGCCATGGTGATAATAACCAGATGGTCGTCATTTCTTCTAAAGTTGGAGGATTATTGCGATCAATTAGTTTGAAACAACTTGGCGTTTAATATGTCAACTATTTTGTGAAAAAAAATAGTGAAAATAATGTGAAAAAAGTGAACTGTCCGCTCAAATAGTGGACACCTGGCAACCTTACATACTGGTCTTATAGTAATTGGTGAACAATATACAGCTCAGACTGCATTCATTCATCCTCTAAGAATAGTCAGGCAGAAGGATCTTATATAGGTATCATACTGGCATACTGATGTGGTTGATTTCTAAAACCACATTACTAAAGCCTCGTATACACGCAACGAATTTCCGCCGACCGGTTGTCCGTCTTTTGTCCAGAGTGCGTGTTTGTTGGTTGGAATGTGCTCTAGACTGCACACAAATTTTCCCGTACGACAGAATTCTACTTCAGAAGTGATGTCATGTGTTGGATTGCTTTCTATGTGTTCTTTCATCTCTGAGCATGCCTAGTCTTGCTCATAAGATTTTTCCCCATCGAAATCTGTACTAATGAGACGAAAATCGGACGTGTTTTGACGGAGGACAAAAATTTTAATGCCTGCACACCAGGATTTTGTCAGCCGAAAACTCGGAGTCGGCTGTCAGAAGCACCATACTAACAAGCCAAAAATCGGCAGATCGGTCGTTGGACAAAATTTCCCGGCCAAATTTCTTCTCGTGTGTACAGGGCTTTAGAGAGATCAAGCAGTAATTATGATGTATAATCTACTGATATTAATTAGAAGATTAATTTCGGCAGTGGAAGATAGAATTTAAAAAATGAAAGTTATTTCTGAAGTGTCCTATAGAAAGACTTTTCATTTTCTCTCTTTGCTGTACAGAACAGAGACACTGAGAATTTTCATGGGCAGAATGCAGATTGATTTATAGCTCACCCCTCTGTTGCAGCACTGTGCCAATAAAGGACCATTTCTTTGGCAAGCGTGTATTTTGGGTAGAAAACTGACTAAAACAATAATGAGGGTTACAAAGCTCTTCGAGCTCCCTGCCTGGGATTGCAAGTTAGAAAGTCACAAATGAACACAAAACTATCACAAATTTTTTGTTAGACAAAAAGTAAATAGATTTGCCTTTTTTCTTCTTTGACCTTGTTTGATGAATTTCACACGGATGACTGTGCTCTGATATTACCTTCCATGTGAAAGATTCCCGTTGAAGACAATGATCTGGATTCCTAAAAGAAAAAAGCAGGGATAAAAGTTAAATGTATAAAAACAAGTACCTCTTTCAAAAAAAAAAGTGTACTTCCCGCGCCTAGGAAGTAATGTTTATGAATATAAATATAATTATAAATTATGTTTATATTAGTGACAAATGTGTAAAATTATGTGAAATGTAGCAGCAGCAGTAGTATAAAATTGGTAAGAATGAAAGAAATAGTCCTAAAAAATAGGGCTATCTACAGCGCTTGCTAAAATATAAATATAAATATAAAACATAAATCTGTGCAATTATATATACATAAATTATGTAAATTCACAAATATAAGTGCAAATGTGCAAACTACTTGTGCCAATCAATTATCCAATTTCTACGAATCCATGCATAAATTAATTAGTGGAAGTCCATCTTGTGTTGCAAAAATATATATATGTATAAAAAATATCAAAATATAAATATATAAAAATATATATATAATGATGTGATAAACAAATTTCCGTGAATGTTCCTTTTCTAGGAAGTGTACAAGTGCTCTTATAAAATTCAAATGGTGACTGATAGAGTGCAGGTGCTTGATGCCTTCTTCCCGTGAAGCAATTTTTAAGATGGGTAACTTACTAAATGTAGTGGGTCTTATATATCTTACAATATTGAGACCAATCACGCTTAATGGCAAGTTCCCTTTAAAGATCCTCCTATGCCGCTGGCAGTTTTTCCTCCTCACCGTTCCATAAGGCAGCTCAGGTTGTTAAAATGGAAAGAAGATAAAGCTCCAGATAGTATAATATTTTATGTCAAAGGTTTATTCCCAAAGTTGCAAAAATAACAGAGATTCAGCAAGTTCCAGCAAGGGTCAATTACGCTGATGTCCGTGACATTCGGTAAAACCATGCAGAGTGGCGAGCGGAGGTAAATCCGGCTTGCGTTCCAATGGTGAGTCACGCTGTGCAGGCCACGTACTGACGCGTTTCGTCACATCCAGTGACGTTCTCAAAGGCCTTTGAATGTTTGGGCCTCTGTATGTGGCCAGGCTGTGTAAAAGTCTCACACATGTGGTATCGCCATACTCAGGAGGAGTAGCAGAATGTATTATGGGGTGTAATTTTTGCTATGTCCATGCTATGTGTTAAAAAAAATCTTATAAATTTACATTTTCCAAAAACTTGTGGAAAAAAAGACATGTTCAAAAGACTCATTATGCCCCATAGATTATAATTTAGGGTGTTTGCTTTCCAAAATTGGGTCATTTTGTGGGTAAATCCACTGTCCTGTTGCTCCAGGGCCTTAAAAATGTGGTAGGTCATCAGGAAATTATATATGTAATTTATGCTTCTAGAACGCCTAAAGGTGCTCCTTGCATGTTGGACCTCTCTACGTTGCCAGGCTGTGTAAAAGTCCCACATATGTGGTATCGCCATACCCAGGAGGAGTAGCAGAATCTATTTTGGGGTGTAATTGAAAGTATGCATATACTGTGTGTGAGAAATAACTTGTTATTATGACAATTTTGTGTTAAAATAAAATAAATACATTTCTTAACCTTCCTAGCAGTATTCCCGAGCGTGACTCGGGGTTAGATTTTAGAGCCAAAAGCGGTAACCCCGAGCCACACTCGGGCTACCGCTAGGAAGATCGCTGGATCCTGGTAAAGGTTTTACTTACCTTTTCTCCGGGATCCAGCAAAGAATGCGGGCGGTATGCGGCGGCGGAGCTTCCTCCCGATCGTCTGCGAGCCCCGGCTTCTGTCTCCGGCGACGTGACGTTCGCAGGGGGGTGGAACCAGTGGCAAATTCAAATGTAAAACACACCAAACACACTGATACCGTTCAAAATAAAAAAAAATCACATTACATTGCCCCCCAGTGCCCTTTCCTGCAGTTTTACTGTACTTTTTATGTAAATATATATATATATATATATATATATATATATATATATATACAGTATATATATATATATATATATATATATATATATATATATATATATACATACACAGTATATATATATATATATATATATATATATATATATAAATATATATATATATATACTGTGTATATTTATATATATATATATATATATATATATACTGTGTGTATATATATATATATATATATATATATATATATATATATATATATATATATATATTTACATAAAAAGTACAGTAAAACAGCAGGAAAGGGCACTGGGGGGCAATGTAATGTGATTTTTTTTATTTAATAAATGTATACAGTTGGTTTGGGCTGCTCATTCACAAGAATTACATGCAAAATAATGGTACTGCTTTCAGCACCTAAAATCCAAAAGAATCATACCGCCAGGGAGGTTAACTTTACCAAGAATTGTGGGAAAAAAAATGACAACTTCAAAAACATCATCATGCCTCTTACTAAACCTTCGACTGTCTATTTTCCTAAAAGGGGTCATTTGGGGGGTATTTGTACTGTCCTGACATTTCAGGGCCTCAAGAAATGATATCAGGCCGTCAGTACATCAGGTGTGATTAGGTGTGATCAATTTTCAATGATTGGTACCAAAGCTTGTAGACTCTATAACTTTCACACAGACGAAAGGCCCGTACACACGATAAGAAAATCTGTAGGGAAAATTCGTCCGACAACCGATCTGCCGATTTTCGGATTGTTAGTACGGTGCTTTCGACAGCCGACTCCGACTTTTCGGCTGACAAAATCCTGATGTGCAGGCTATAAAATTTTTGTCATCCGTAATACAACGTCTGATTTTCGTCTCATTAGTACAGATTTCGACGGAAAAAAATCTTAAGACTAGGCATGCTCAGAGATGAAAGAACACATACAAAGCAATCCAACACATGACATCACTTCTGAAGTAGAATTCTGTCGTACGGGAAAATTCGTATGAAAATAACCTCTTCACTTTCCACATCAGACTAGCGTGCCACAAAAAACGGACGACAGATCGTTCGATAATCTGATCGTGTGTACGGGGCTTAGGTAATATCATCTGATTTGGGTTATTTTTACCAAAGATATGTAGCAGTATAAATTTTGGCCCAAATTTATGAACAAAAATTACTTATTTGAAATATTTTACAATAGAAGGTAAAAAAATGTGTTTTTTTTTTCAAAATCTTTTACTTTTTTTTTCACTTATATAAAAAAAAAAAAAAAAAAAACGGTAGTGATTAATTACCACCAAAAGAAAGCTATATTTGTGTGAAAAAAATGATAAAACATTTGTTTGGGTACCGTGTTGCATGAGTAATTGTCATTCAAAGTGTAAGCGCTAAAAGCTGAAAATTGGTCTGGGCAGGAAGGGGGTGAAAGTGCCCTGTATTGAAGTGGTGAAACACCTCAGCTGGGTTATTAGATAAAAGTGTATATGTACTCATTTGATAATAATCTCATTATCTTCATTTTATTATCCATGTTGTCAAGCAGCGCAATTTTTCACCACGGCAGATTACTAAATAATTCTTCATTACCAAATCTATTTTACCTTGTGATATATTAGAATCTTTCCCAAGAGGCTTAGTGGTGGGAGTGTGCAGACTGCCCTGCCATTCTGAGTTCTATGATTGTGTGGTGCATCCAGCTAGCAGTTTGCCAGCCCTGCAGGCTGTGGTGTGTGGAGAGACAAGGTGGCTTTTTTCTATGCAACCTATTGTCTTTTGGCACTTTTCCACTGCAAGTACCGGCTCGGCTCTACTCGGCCCTGCTTGGCCCTGCTTGGCCCGGTTTGCTTTTCCACTGCTGGTACCGCATGGTACGGTGTTGGAACGGTTCGGTACGGTACGGTATGGTTTGCTTTTCCACTAAAGTAGTACTAAAGTTAAGTGGGTGGTATAACAAGGGGGTGGGTGGGATTCTCTGACCAATCAGTGGCTAGTAGTGACTGCATGCAAAGGATTGTGGGATATGGTACCGGGTATGGTACCTCTTGGAACCACAATTGAGTAGGTACTGTTTTTGAGAGCCGTACCGTTCGGTTCCATGCAGTGGAAAAGCGCAGCCGTACCGTACCGAACCGTTCCTACACTATACCATGCGGTACCAGCAGTGGAAAAGCACAAAAGCGAACCGAACCGTTCAGTTCCATGCAGTGGAAAAGCACCATTTGTGAGTTGGCCTGTATTTTTGCACAGGCACCCCAGAGCTCCCGATGCATGAGTGGCTCCTGAAGTTCCCCCGCCCAGCAGGGGGAATGGCTTATGGACAATGAACAGAGCGGGTGATCAGTGTGGTGGGTGGGGGAACTGAAACTGATCTTTGTGGCTCAAACTCTAGCAGCTGAAACTCGGCTGCAGGGTGAGCCAAAAAAAAATAAATAAATAAATTGGTTCCAGTTATTTCCCCCACCCACCATACTGATCATTTTGGATTTCCCTTACTGTCTCGCCCCCCCTGTGTGACCCCATCCCCCCACCTTGGTCACCCATGGCTTCCAGCTTTTCTCTACTTCTCTCCCGCCAGGCAGTAGCTGCAGGCACACAAGGGGATCTTAAGGATGGATAGCAGGAAAGGGTCTGGTAACTATGTCACATGTCAGTATCGATCACTCACTGTATGCATTCATAACTGAAGCATAGTGAGGTTTACTATGCTTCACTTTATGAATGGACAGGAGCCTGTGTTTCCTGATCATTCATCTGCAGTGCAGCTGTGGCTACAGGAAGGTACTGGGGAATGTGTTTCCTCAATCCTCTTCTCGGTCTCAAAAGTGAGACTTCAGGGGTCTGTTTCGAACCCTCCAAAAAGCATTTTGGAAAAATGTAAAATATAACTAAATTAAAATGAATAAAAAAAAAATCAGACTAAGCCACACAATATGTAGTTTAACCGGTTCCAGACCACCCACCGCACATATACTGCAGCAGGCTGGCCCTTCTGCGCGAACCAATGTAGCCTGCAGCTAGGGGAGAGCAGCGCCAATTGCCGCCTGACATCTGCGATCGCTCCCTGCTGAGAGTGCCCCCACTTGGCAGCGGGGACTCCAATGCATGGGTCAGGCAGCTCCGATTGCCGCCTGACACACGCGATCGTTCCCCGCTGAGAGAGAAGTACGGTCAGCTGTACACAGCTGTCGAGTTCCCCATGACTTACAAAACCTTTTTGATACAATACCTATATGAGTTACATCCCAATTATTATTTTTTTCGTTTTTTCAGATTTATCGTTTTTTCCAATGCATTTTCTCTTGAAGAAGCGAGCAGTGACTCGCGAAACGCGTCAGAATAGATGCATGATACTTATATGCTATGTCAACATTATTTACTATGTTTTTATCCTTGAGATTTAGATGTTTTGCATTCTCATGAACATTTATATGTATGGTATTGTATGTTATATATGTATTCCAAGATTTCCAATGAAGTTTGCTATCCTAGCGCTTTACGCGCACAACTCTGATGATGATTTTTTTGTCATTCTTTGCAATTAAAGATCATATTTTTCCAATTATTTATTTTTTGTTATTTCCAGTCACATGTACCCACCTCATATAAAGTCCCACGGGCCAATTTTCTCTTTCTCTGATTGTTTCGGGATGGAGGTGGTCTACAGATGGCTCCAGACCAATTTCCCTTTTTTGCTATTGAACCCGGGTGGAAGACACCCATAAGTGCCCACTTTTTGGTCTGTTGTCATCAGTGCTGGTATTTCATTTTATTTCATTTCATTTATTTATTATTTTTATTATCTATATATGCAGATAGTTTTTTTTATATATCATTTTTCTCATTCCTCTATATATCCCTCTAAATTCACATTGGAGATTTTCAATATACTGGTTTCCTAGATGAATCTGTACTGGTTTGCTTGGTGGATGCCTGTGTCCCGGGAGCTGCGATGTAGAAAGAGGGAGGAGCCTCCTCCCTTGCTGCACCCGCCCTTCCTCCCGTCGGACGAGTCCACCCCTACATCGGCGTCATGCCGCACACCTGACGTCACGCCGGCGCTCTTGCGCGGCGTCATCACGTCCACGTGCCTTAAATCTACAGGGTATAGATGGGGGAGGTCCGCGCCTTGCGTCCTCTCCCCCACGAGGCTGCAGATGCTTGTCTCTGCTCCACCCTGCTGTATGACGTTAGGGCCCCACAGACGACACCGGCCGAAGATGCCCATGGAAAGGCTGACCCTTGGTACTTCTCTCTTTTCTTACTTTACACACCACACTCGTCCCTCATTCACTCTATTTGGCAAGTACTTTTTTCCTAACTGCACCCTTCCTTCCAATCCCTCATCTCGTGGGTCCTCAGCACCCTTCACACATCATCCCATATCTTCACTCACAATCACTATGGTTGTTCCATTGCTGGATGTCAGCTTTGCCTTTTTCTCTCCGTCTTTCTTTTTGCACCACCTTCATTTTCCACACTTTCCTTCACTCATTGTCACATTTTTTTCACTTCCCTCTATTCACTTCTCTCTCTGCTACTTTTCTATACTTTATTGTACCAATCATATCAGTCCTTCCTGCACTGTGCATGCTATTTGGGTATTTATTTATTGTTCAATAATCATTCATTGTTCAATATACATGATATACTATGTACTACATTGTATCATATACTATACATATTTATTTATTTATATTCATAATTCGATAAATTCCAATTTTTATGACAGACATGGAAGGCTTATGGTTTTACTCCACACATTGGTCACTTACCTCCCATGGGCCACTCCGCTCTATTTGTCGTCCGCTGGGACCCTTCAGCTCCCGGGCCAGACCTACACCATTTCTACCGCATGGAGATCCATTCTTTGATTCCAGTTTTATTGAAATGTGAGTAATGGGCACTCCAACGAGTTCCCCATGACTTACAAAACCTTTTTGATACAATACCTATATGAGTTACATCCCAATTATTATTTTTTTCGTTTTTTCAGATTTATCGTTTTTTCCAATGCATTTTCTCTTGAAGAAGCGAGCAGTGACTCGCGAAACGCGTCAGAATAGATGCATGATACTTATATGCTATGTCAACATTATTTACTATGTTTTTATCCTTGAGATTTAGATGTTTTGCATTCTCATGAACATTTATATGTATGGTATTGTATGTTATATATGTATCCCAAGATTTCCAATGAAGTTTGCTATCCTAGCGCTTTACGCGCACAACTCTGATGATGATTTTTTTTTTGTCATTCTTTGCAATTAAAGATCATATTTTTCCAATTATTTATTTTTTGTTATTTCCAGTCACATGTACCCACCTCATATAAAGTCCCACGGGCCAATTTTTTATTACAGTAACAGTGCATATTGTTAGCACTGATTACTGTAGTAATGTCACTGGTCCCCCCAAAAGTGTCAAAAATGTCAGTCAGGGGCCTGATCTGTCCGCCACAATGTCGCAGTGCCGCTAAAAAATGCAGATCACTGCCATTACTAGTAGAAAAAAAACGATAAAAATTACATAAATCTTTCCCGTAGGTAGTAGACACGATAACTTTTCCGCAAACCAATCAAAATACAATTACAATTATTGCAATTGTTTTTACCAATAATATGTAGCAGAAAACATTGGCCTAAAATCTTAAAAAATTTAGATTTTTTTTTTTTTTGGGGGGAATGTTATATAGCAGAATGTGGAAAATATTGTTTTTTTTTTTTCCAGAATTGTCGCTCTTTTTTTGTTTATAGCGCAAAAAATAAAAATTGCAGAGGTGATCAAATACCACCAAAAGAAATCTCTATTTGTGGGGAAAAAAGGACATACATTTTTTTTTTGGGTACAGCATCGCATGACCGCGCAATTGTCCGTTAAAATAACGCAGTGCCGAATTGCAAAATATGGCCTGGTCATTAAGGGGGGCAAATCTTCCCGTCCAGAAGTGGATAATTTAGCCACACCAATGTTTGCCAGATCACCATCTCCCTGGTAGGGGCCCCAGTGCGATCCTTTGCCCAGGTGTGCATGATTTTATTAAGGTGGCACTGTTTGTAAATACCGTTTGTTTTTAATAGAATTTTGTTTTTATTGTGGATTTACATTATTGGGCTGCTTCCTTTTTATTTTTACACTAAGTGCCGGTTCACACTCTTGCGGCTGCGGCGATTGCATGTAATATCGGAGCGCACTGCTCCTTCGTTACATGCGATCGGCTGTGCGGTGCGAATTCAGCCATACACTTTGTATGGCAAAATTCGCACTGCACCCGCACCAAACTCGCACAGGACCCTTTTTTCAGCCGCATCAGGATCGGATCGCACAGTGGTTCACACTTGTGCGATCCCATCCTGTGCGAACTGTAAAGATCGCACTGCGATATGAGATCAAACTGGGGGTGTCGTTGACATTTCATTGACACTCCCAGCGTATCGCATATGGCAGTGTGAACTGCCAAGGGTGCATTTGCGATGTGGGAACAGGCTGCGAATTCGCAGCCTTCCCGCATCGCATAAGTGTGAACCGACACTTAGCGCTACTTGTCAGGCGACAGTTGGACGCCTGACAAGTAGCGCTCCATTCTGTGCAATGGAACCATTCTAATCAGAACGACTCAAGTCGCTCCGACTTAGAAAAAGGCTCCTGCACTACTTGGGGACGACTTCGGAGCAGCATGCATTGACTTCTATTAGAGAAGTCGTTTGCAAGCCGCGATGAAGTCGTGCTGCACGGGGCGGCTTCAAACCCGGGGCGACTCAAAGTGTGAACCGGCTCTTACCCTGTGGATGGGAACTGATACAAGTGGTTAGAGATTGTTTCCTGGAGGAGAGCTGACAACTTGGAGGATTCCAATTTGTGTAATGTTCTTTTAACAGAGAGGAAAATGGATTTGGGGAGTTACAATAATGTAAGGTTGTCTCAGCTATCACTTATGATCAATGTACCCTATGATTTTCAATGTCATTTGACCGGAGATTAAATACCTAAAAGATGTATTCTCTTTTCTGAGCTGTCGCTATAAAGAAATTATTTTTTTAAAATGTAGATCCTAAAATGGATGAGCCTGATGAAATGGCTGATAAAATGGATGTAGAAGCTGCTTGTCTACGTATATAAGACAATGCTAAAACTCAGCATATCCATAGAAATCTCACACTGGAGGAGGGAAGAGAATTGATTGCTTTTTTTGCCGGCAAAAAAAATACTAAAGAACTAGCGGATAAAGGGACATCATTGGAAACAGATACATTTGAGAGCGAAGCCCCATGAGAACTGTCTAAAGTCTGTACATACTTTTTAAAATATATTTTATTGGTTTTACAAATACACTAAACCCCTCTCCATCGCGGGGGTTATGTTTCAGACCCACCCACGAAAAGTGAAAATCCGCGAAATAGAAAGACCCTATTTAAATACACCCTAGGCATGTTTTTATAACTTTCACTGTACTTTTAAAAGCATTTTAAGGTCTTTAAACACACTTTTAAAACAATAGAAACACATTTAAACAAATAAAAGATACTGAGAGACAGAGCAAGAGCAATGGAAAACACAAAATTATTTAATTAACAATGATTTAATTAGTAAAATAACAGTAATACAGTAGGTCTTACAGAAAAAAAAAAACGCAATATACCGGGGCCGCAAAAACTGAACCGCGATATAACGGGGGTTTACTGTAATGTAAAACACGCTATAATACAGTATAGATCGTCAAAGCAACAAAGTGAATATTGACAAGCTCAACCTTATACAGTCACTTGCGAAAGTATTCGGCCCCCTTGAACTTTGCGACCTTTTGCCACATTTCAGGCTTCGAACATAAAGATATAAAACTGTAATTTTTTGTATAGAATCAACAAGTGGGACACAATCATGAAGTCAAACGAAATTTATAGGATATTTCAAACCTTTTTAACAAATAAAAAACTGGAAAATTGGGTGTGCAAAATTATTCAGCCCCCTTAAGTTAATACTTTGTAGCACCACCTTTTGCTGCGATTACAGTTGTAAGTCACTTGGGGTATGTCTCTATCAGTTTTGCACATCGAGAGACTGACATTTTTGCCCATTCCTCCTTGCAAAACAGCTGGAGTTTAGTGAGGTTGGATGGAGAGCGTTTGTGAACAGCAGTTTTCAGTTCTTTCCACAGATTCTCGATTGGATTCAGGTCTGGACTTTGACTTGGCCATTC
Source organism: Pelophylax lessonae (assembly GCF_965119305.1). Taxonomy (NCBI): domain Eukaryota; kingdom Metazoa; phylum Chordata; class Amphibia; order Anura; family Ranidae; genus Pelophylax; species Pelophylax lessonae. The sequence goes on along the minus strand of NC_138774.1, from coordinate 261,677,274 downwards.
TAACACCTGGATATGTTTATTTGTGAACCATTCCATTTTAGATTTTGCTTTATGTTTTGACAAATCTCTGTCCCAGTCTCAGGTCTTTTGCAGACTCCATTAGGTTTTCTTCCAGAATGGTCCTGTATTTGGCTCCATCCATCTTCCCATCAATTTGAACCATCTTCCCATCCCTGCTGAAGAAAAGCAGGCACAAACTATGATGCTGCCACCACCATGTTTGACAGTGGGGATGGTGTGTTCAGGGTGATGAGCTGTGTTGCTTTTATGCCAAACATAACGTTTTACATTGTTGCCAAAAAGTTAGATTTTGGTTTCATCTGACCAGAGTACCTTCTTCCACATGTTTGGTGTGTCTCCCAGGTGGCTTGTGGCAAACTTTAAACGACACTTTTTATGGATATCTTTAAGAAATGGCTTTCTTCTTGCCACTCTTCCATAAAGGCCAGATTTGTGCAGTATACGACTGATTGTTGTCCTATGGACAGAGTCTCCCACCTCAGCTGTAGATCTCTGCAGTTCATCCAGAGTGATCATGGGCCTCTTGGCTGCATCTCTGATCAGTCTTCTCCTTGTATGAGCTGAAAGTTTAGAGGGAAGGCCAGGTCTTCGTAGATTTGCAGTGGTCTGATACTCCTTCCATTTCAATATTAATCGCTTGCACAGTGCTCCTTGGGATGTTTAAAGCTTGGGAAATCTTTTTGTATTCAAATCCAGGTTTAAACTGTTCCACAACAGTATCTCGGACTTGCCTGGTGTGTTCCTTGTTCTTCATGATGCTCTCTGCACTTTAAACGGACATCTGAGACTATCACAGTGCAGGTGCATTTATACGGAGACTTGATTACACACAGGTGGATTCTATTTATCATCATTAGTCATTTAAATCCTGAATCCTGAATTTAGGTCAACATTGGATCATTCAGAGATCCTCACTGAACTTCTGGAGAGAGTTTGCTGCACTGAAAGTAAAGGGGCTGAATAATTTTGCACGCCCAATTTTTCAGTTTTTTATTTGTTAACAAAGTTTGAAATATCCAATAAATTTCGTTCCACTTCATGATTGTGTCCCACTTGTTGATTCTTCACAAAAAATTACAGCTTTATATCTTTATGTTTGAAGCCTTAAATGTGGCAAACGGTCGCAAAGTTCAAGGGGGCCGAATACTTTTGCAAGGCACTGTATTGAACTTGTCAATAATCACTTTGTTTCTTTGACGATCCACATTATACCAGGTTTAACCACTTCTGGACCGGAAAGATTTGCCCCTTAATGACCAGGCCATTTTTTGCGATTCGGCACTGCATTCATTTAACGGACAATTGCGCGGTTGTGCGACGCTGTGTCCAAATAAAATTTATGTTGTTTTATCCCCACAAATAGAGCTTTCTTTTGGTGGTATTTGATCACCTCTGTGATTTTTATTTTTTGCGCTATAAACAAAAAAATAGCAACAATTCTGGAAAAAAAACAATATTTTTTCACATTCTGCTACATAACATTCCCAAAAAAAAATGTAAAATCAAAATTGTTTAACATTTTAGGCCAATTTATTTTCTGCTACATATTTTTGGTAAAAAAAAAATCGCAATAATAGTATTTTGATTGGTTTGCGCAAAAGATATTGCGTCTACTAACTACGGAAAAGATTTATGTAATTTTTATTGTTTTTTTTTCTTTTTTCTTACAATTAATTGCAGCAATTGGCAATTTTTAGCAGGACTGACACATTGCGGTGGACAGATCGGACCCCTAACTGATATTTTTGACACTTTTGTGTGGATCAGTGACATAAAAATATGCACTGTTACTGTAATAATGACACTGGCAGGGAGGGGGTTAACACTGTGGGTGATCAAGGGGTTAAATGTTAGCCTAGGGGAGTGATTCTAACTGTGGGGGGCGGGGCTTGTGAAATGATCACAGAGACCTGTGATCCTACATAGCAGTATCACAGGCACTCTGTGATCATTCAAGAGAGATAAATTACAACAGCTGACCGTTCTTCTCTCTCAGCGGGGAGCGATCGTGGGTGCCAGGCGGCAATCGGAGTCGCCTGCCCTATGCATCGGAGTCCTCGCTGCTGAGTGGGAGCGGGCGCGCAGGAGGGGCTGCCTGCCACAGTATACCTGCGGCGGGCAGTCCTTAACCAGTTAATGAAGAGATAGCAACTAGAATCCTAAATCTTAGAATTTTACAAAACAATACATTATTTCTCTCTACAGGGTGATGAGGCATTGATGGTGGACCGCTCATGGGTCACACTCTATTGGTGCTATGGGCTCACATAATTGTTCCATCATAGGCCATTTCCTGTGTGGATATGGTAGAGAATTATTTAATTGAACTATTTGTTTCAATCTGAATGTATCTGCTGGCATTGTCTTATTTATGACACCTTTGCTATATGAGGGGCAGCAGGGAGCCCTTAGTTATGTTTCAATACTATCCTTCCTAACCATCTGATTCCCAATTTGGAGTTTAATGAAGCCAAAAGTACAGAAAGTGTATATTATTTCTAGATACAAGTATTACGATTCAAGAGGAGGAATTGACTAGTGATCTTTATTTAAAACCTACTGATTGCAATAAATGACTCCATTTTAGTAGCTCTAATTGTTCTAATGTCTCTAAAGGTTAAATTCATCTTTTTTAAGAAGAAATAATAATATGTGCACATCTTTTTTGCAGGTAAAAAAAATGTGCATTTATTATTTTTTTTACACTGGAGCCTGTAAAGCATTGCACCTACGTTCAGCAGGTGCAAAGCCAGGATCCTGCAAGCTCTGAGTATACTACTGTCTGCCCGCACCTCTGATATGGCCTGGCAGTTACTGAATTGCAGGAAGAATCAATAAACTATGAAAGCAATCACCAGCGCCTTTGCAGTTCACTGAGAACCACAAGCTGTTGGCTGCGGTGGCCTATGGTACCTGTGGTTCATTCACCCACAGAACTCTGTGAATAAATGGTGCAGTTGTGTGGGCAGAGCCCTGCTTCTAAATTATGACAGTGGGTACGGGGAGAGGATCCCCCCACCCACTGTTACAGGTAGTGGGGATTAAAAGGAGAGGAGGCAGGAGCTGGAACATGTTACATGTTCCACCCTAAATACAGGTCGAACATGTAACTTGTTTCAATCCCTCAATGTCAATCTACTGGTATTGCAATTATTGTCAGGGACCTTATTAATACAGAAACACATCTCAAGCAACTGGAGAAATTGATTTATAGGGCTACTCTGTAATATAAATAAAAAGGAATGCATTAACCCCCACATTCTAAGGCAGGGATGTCCAAACTATGGCCCCCCAGCTGTTCAGAAACTACAATTCTCATCATGCCTAGTTATGTCTGTGAATGTCAGAGATTTACAATGCCTCATGGGAAGTGTAGTTCCTCAACAGCTGGAGAGCCGTAGTTTGGACACCCCTGTTCTAAGGAGCCCCTGGTGTTTATATTTTGTATGCCATTATCAAAATGTATTCTTTTTTAAAAGTAACTTTTTATTGAATACGTGGTAACAAAGAACACAACATTGCAATACGAGGAAAAAGACAATGAGCAGACAAAAAAAAATAAAGTCTCAGATCAAATGCCCACGAAGGGCGCAATGTACATATGTCAAATACAATAAAAGAGCATGAAAGAGTGACGTTAAACATCCCGGGGGGGGGGGGGGGTAGACAAACAGGGGGAACCTTGATTACCATACATAAAAATAGGAGAATCGTAGTGACACCTCTAAAGTAGAATCAGTAACAGGAGAAGTAGTAAGGTCAGAATCAACGAAGAGGGACCAAATTTTACAAAACTTTTTGGGACAGCCTCTAGCCTCGAAAGTCATTTTAAAGAGAGAAAGCACTTGGTTAATGAGCGAAATCCAAAATGGAACATCAGGGGGAACATCAGATTTCCAGTGTAACGCTATAACCTTCCTAGCATAGAAGAAGGTCAGGCGTAAGAACAATTTAATGCGGGCAGGTGCATCCTCTTCATCTACATAACCCAACAAGCAACGAAGGGGGCAACAAATATTAGGCAGCTGGGTAAGGCTAGCTTTGAAGTCCGTGACAGTGGACCAAAAGGTGCGAATGGGCGTACATTCCCCAAACATATGGAAGAAAGTTCCTTCAGCAACAGCACACTTCGAACATATAGGGGATGACAATCTACCTATCTTATGCAAAAATGTAGAGTAAAGTAGGCTCTATAGAGGAACTTCAATTGTATAACTTTATCCCTGGAAAAGATGACTACCAGGATTTACGATACGAAGGAAGGACATCTTATCAAAATGTATTCTTAAAAATCATTATTCTCAGGTCCCTGAGTTAGGCCTCATGCACATTAGCATTTTTTAGCATTATGCCGGGTTAGCTTTTTTTTTTTTTTTTTTTTTTTTTTTTTAGCAAGAAAGCACCTCTCTGCTATTTTGAACTCCCACTCTACCACAATGCTTGAGTCTCAAAAATGCTCATAAATGCCGCATAGCCATGTTTTACAGCTGAAAAACTAATTTTCCAATGCAGTAGTTCTAGGGTTTTTTTCCAGCCTGAAAACACCCCTGCCAAAAAACACTGATAAAAGCCTATGTGCTCATGGACACATAGGATGACATGCTGGGAAGTTTACTGGTGACAGAAAAAAAAAAAAAAAAAAACGCCTGATGCCAAAAACAGCAGCTGTAAATTCGTCTAGTATGCCTTAATGTTTCCACCTTTTCAATCTTAAAAAAGAGGTTACCCTATTTATAACAAGTTTGTGTGAGAGACAGGTATACTAAACATTAAAATACCATTATGGTCTTCTGTATGTTGGGTAAAATACATAAAAAGCTGGAAAACACTCAAAAACATGATTCAGGGATTTTGAAACACAATTCACTGTAGCTTGCCACTTTCAGGAGTTTAATCATTAATTCTCCCTTATGGTCGTAGCCCATATCCCTGTTATCAGCAGAGGACTGGATTGTAAATTGCTTCTCAAGAACAGAGGTACAGTGGATTAGTCAGGTTGAAAAAAAGACACAAGTCCATCTGGCTCAACCAATATAAAACAAAATACAGTAAAGAAAACCCAACCATACAATCCCATATACACAATCTTATCCAGTTGATAGTTGCAGTTGATCCAGAGGAAGACGAAAAACCCCAGCAAAGCATGATCCAATTTGCTACAGCAGGAGGAATAATTCCTTCCTGATCGCCCGAGAGGCAATCGGATATTCCCTTGATCAACTTTACCTATAAATATTAGTACCCAGTCATATTATTTACAATAAAATCCAGGCTTTTTTTAAAGCAATCTAGTGAGCTGGCCAGAACCACCTCTGGAGGGAGTCTATTCCACATTTTCACAACTCTTACTGTGAAGAAACCTTTCCGTATTTGGAGACAAAATCTTTTTTCATCTAGACTTTTTGAACCTCTTATGTATTTATACATGTTGATCATTAGGGATGGACGAACATCGGCCGGGACGGTTTGCGAACATCAGCCGCAAATTTTCTCAAAAGTCCGCGAACCGCAAGTTTGCGGTGGGCCCCATTGACTTTAATGGGTGGCGAACTTTAAAAACATTTAGGTCATTCAGCCACAAAAGATGTACTAGCTGTGCACAAATAGTCCCAGCACATGGACAATGTCATAACAGAAGTATTGCAATTGGAAAAGTTGCCCTAATTTTTTTTTGTCATAAATCAGCCAGAACTGACAGCAGCCAGTAAATACATGTCTAATACATATATATACATACATTCAATTCCAGTCTGAAAAATGAGGCATTCACAGGATAAAGAAGTAAGTGTCGGCCATTGTATATTAAGAACAGTATACAGGTAAATATGAGGGATGATATTAATAATGGAGCCATGGACGAGGCAGAATCCCTATGGGTAGAGCTTCAAAGGAAAGGCACGGTAGGGAAGGTAATATTGGGCGTATGCTATAGGCCCCCAAACCAGAGGGAGGAGGGTGAGGTGGACCTCATGTTACAGATAGGATTGGCAGCAAGGATGGGAAATGTCATTATAATGGGGGACTTTAATTATCCTGATATAGACTGGGCAGAAGGAACCGCGCATTCAGCCAAGGCTCGGCAGTTCCTAAATGTTTTGCAGGGCAATTTCATGGGTCAGATGGTGAATGCATCGACAAGAAACAATGCGGTACTTGACCTACTGATTACCAACAATACAGACCTGCTCACGGATATAGAAATACGGGACAACTTAGGGAACAGTGACCATAGGTCAATTGGTTTCAGTATTAATTACAGTAATAGGAAACACAAGGGTAATATAAGGACACTGAATTTCAAAAGAGCCAATTTCCCTAAACTGCGCTCGCTGCTAGAAAATATCAAATGGGATAGAACCCTGGGAACAAAGAACACGGAGGAAAAATGGGAGTGCTTCAAGAGCATACTTAACAAGGGGGTGGGCCAGTGCATTCCACAGGGAAATAAATTTAAAAGAGCAAAACTAAACCCTGGGTGGCTAAACTCCAACATAAAAATGTATATTAGAGCTAAAGAAAAGGCCTTCAAAAAATACAAGACTGAGGGGTCATTGGCAGCATTTAAGCACTACAAAGAGTGTAATAAGAAATGTAAAGACGAAATCAGGGCGGCTAAAATAGAACACGAGAGACATATAGCGGAGGAGAGTAAAAAGAACCCCAAGAAGTTCTTTAAGTATATAAACAGTAAGAAAGCGAGGCCAGAACACATTGGCCCCATAAAAGATGATAAAGGAAAAATGGCCACTGAGGACAGAGAAAAGGCGGAAGTGTTAATAATTTCTTTTCTTCAGTCTTCACAAAGGAATCGGGGGGCTACACGAACCCCGCTTGTAAGGCCGAACTAAATAATACACCTCAGGAAGTGCCGCCATGGCTAACAGAGGATAGACTTAGAGCTAAACTAGAGAAACTTAACATAAATAAATCCCCGGGACCGGATGGCTTGCACCCAAGGGTTCTTAATGAGCTCAGCCAGGTGATTGCCAGACCATTATTCTTGATCTTTAAGGATAGTTTACAGACAGGTATGGTGCCAGCTGATTGGAAAAAAGCCAACGTGGTACCAATATTTAAAAAGGGGCCGAGATATATCCCGGGTAACTATAGGCCGGTCAGCCTAACATCAGTAGTCTGCAAAATTTTGGAGGGGATGATAAGGGACAACATACAAGACTTTAGTAATGAAAACGGTATTATAAGTAGTAATCAGCATGGATTCATGAAAAATCGTTCATGCCAAACCAATCTATTAACCTTCTACGATGAAGTGAGCTGCCACTTAGATAAAGGTAAGCCTGTGGATGTGGTGTATCTGGACTTTGCAAAGGCCTTTGACACCGTTCCCCACAAACGCTTACTGTACAAACTAAGGAAGATAGGTATGGACCATAAGGTGAGTACCTGGATAGAGAACTGGCTCCAGGGGAGAGTACAGAGGGTGGTGATTAATGGGGAGTACTCTGATTGGGCGGGTGTGGAAAGTGGGGTCCCCCAGGGTTCTGTCCTGGGACCAATCCTGTTTAATTTATTCATAAATGATCTAGAGGAGGGGATATCTAGTACAATCTCAGTATTTGCAGATGATACTAAATTAGGCATGCCAATATCTTCTATGCAGGATGTGGAAATCTTGCAAGCAGACCTGAACAAAATAACGGGGTGGGCAACTACATGGCAGATGAGATTTAATGTAGAAAAATGTAAAGTAATGCACTTGGGGGCCAGAAACCAGAAAGCAAGCTACTCACTAGGGGGGGAACCTCTGGGTGAGTCTAGGATGGAAAGGGACCTGGGGGTACTGGTAGACAACAGGCTTGGAAGTGGCATGCAATGCCAAGCCGCTGCAAGCAAAGCCAACAGAATACTGGGTTGTATAAAAAAGGGGATTCACTCCAGAAATAAAGAGATTATTCTTCCACTCTACAAGACTCTGGTCCGGCCACATCTGGAGTATGCTGTCCAGTTCTGGGCACCGGTCCTCAGGAAGGATGTGCTGGAACTGGAGTAAGTCAGAGCGGTAAGGATGTGGAATTCTCTTCCACAAGCAGTCGTATCAGCGGAGAGCATTGATAGTTTCAAAAAACTATTGGATGGACACCTTAAAGACCACAACATACAGGGGTATACAATGTACGGTTAAAAGCAAACACACACACACATCATAGGTTGAACTGGATGGACTTGTGTCTTTTTTCAACCTCACTAACTATGTAACTATGTAACTATGTAAAAAAATTCCAGGTCCCAAAAATTAGCCCACATGCGTTTACCTGACAGCTAAGAACGTAGTATTCGTGGCTGAAGGTACATTAGGCATTCACAGGATACAGAAGTAAGTGTCGGCCAGTATTGGCCCCAAAAATTAGCCCACATGGGTTTACCTGACAGCTAAGAAGTAGTATTCTGTGGCTGTAGGTACATTATGCATTCACAGGATACAGAAGTAAGTGTCGGCCAGTATAGGCCCCAAAAATTAGCCCACATGGGTTTACCTGACAGCTAAGCACGTAGTATTCGGTGGCTGAAGGTACATTAGGCATTCATAGGATACAGAAGTAAGTGTCGGCCAGTATAGGCTCCAAAAATTAGCCCACATGGGTTTACCTGACAGCTAAGGATGTCGTTTTTGATGGCTGGAGGTACATTAGGCATTCACAGGTAACAGAAGTAAGTGTCGGCCATTCCAGGCCCCAAAAATTAGCCCGCATGGGTTTAACTGACAGCTAGAACCTAGTATTTGGTGGCTGAAGGTACATTAGGCATTCACAGGATAAAGAAGTAAGTGTCAGCCAGTATTGGCCCCAAAAATTAGCCCACATGGGTTTAACTGACAGCTAAGAATGTAGTATTTGGTGGCTGAAGGTACATTAGGCATTCACAGGATAAAGAAGTAAGTGTCGGCCAGTATTGGCCCCAAAAATTAGCCCACATGGGTTTACCTGACAGCTAAGAAGTAGTATTCTGTGGCTAAAGGTACATTAGGCATTCACAGGATACAGCAGTAAGTGTCGGCCAGTATAGGTCCCAAAAATTAGCCCACATGGGTTTATCTGACAGCTAAGAATGTAGTATTCAGTGGCTGAAGGTACATTAGGCATTCACAGGATACAGAAGTAATGGTCGGCCTGTATAGGCCCCAAAAATTAGCCCACATGGGTTTACCTGACAGTAGAGATGGCCTTGTGGTTTGCCCGGAGGTCGGTTCGCGGCAAATTTTGCTTGTTCGATACCCGCCAAATTTGCAAACACATGGCGTCGTTCGCGGCGGCCTTATTAGTTTACATTGAGGAGAACTTTGACCCATGACACAGCCTTCAGGTGGAACGGGACAGCCAATTGAAACATTCCAGCACATGGACAGTCCCCCTACCCTATAAATAGACCTCAGCTGTCGGCCATTTCACATTCCGCTTTCTGCCAGTGTAGGGAGAGGTCTGCTGTGCTCATGAGGGAGAGTTTGCTAGACACAAATAGCGCTGTGAAGATCCACAAAAGTCCTTTTCAGGGCTGGTATTTTGGTATAGGTTTTCTAGTATCTTTTGAGTTTAGGGAGAGGTATCCAGTCGTTGCTTTAGGGGCAGTTAGAGATCGACTGCAGTCACACACATCGCTCTGTTAATGTTCACAAAAGTCATTTAAAGTGCTGCAATGTCGGTATAGGTCTATTACAGTCTCTTCAGTATAGGGGCAGGTATCCAGTCTGTGCTGTAGGGGCAGTTAGAGATTGTCAGCAGTGACAAAAATCGATTTGTTAATGTCCACAAAAGTCATTTAAAGGGCTGCAAATTTTTTGGTATTGTTGTGCAGTGCACTGAAAAGGGGTGGGGGGGGGGGAAGGGGGGTAATCCACAGTATAATATACTCTGTAGAAAGCATATTATAGTGGATTAGTACTATTATTGTGCACTGTGCAGCATTGTGACAGGTGTGGTGGTGAGACTGAGCGTGTCTGCAGCAATACCACACACAGAGACAAAAGAACTTATAATGTATTATAACTGGTGTGATATACCAATTCCCCCCCCCCCCCCAATACCACATATTGAAGTGGGGTGTTATCTGAGTATACTTTTACATGTTTATTTGTGTCCTGCAACAATATTGCCACTTTTGCTGAGTTAAGTCTGGTACACACAGTGCCAAACTCACTGGTCAATTTTTTTGAACTGCTGTGATGAACCAGTGACCCCCCAATACCACATATTGAAGTGGGGTATTATTTAACAGTATAATTTTCTAAGAGTGTATCTTAGTCCTGCAAAAATGTGGCCTCTTGCTGTGTAAACAGTGCTACACACAGTGACAACAGTTACTGGACAATTATTTGTAGAACTGGTGTAATAAACCTGTGGCTCCCCCCAATACCACATATTGAAGTGGGGGTGTTATCTGAGTAAACTTTTACAAGTGTATTTGTGTCCTGAAACAATATTGCCTTGTTTGCTGAGTGAAGTCTGGTACACACAGCGCCAAACTCACTGGCCAATTTTTTGAACTGGTGTGATACACCAATGCCCTCCCAATACCACATATTAAAGTGGGTTGTTATCTGAGTAAACTTTTACAAGTGTATTTGTGTCCTGCAACAATATTGCCTGGTTTGCTGAGTGAAGTCTGGTACACACAGCGCCAAACTCACTGGTCAATTTTTTGAACAACTGGTGTGATACACCAATGCCCCCCCAATACCACATATTGAAGTGGGGTGTTATCTGAGTAAACTTTTACAAGTGTATTTGTGTCCTGCAACAATATTGCATCGTTTGCTGAGTGAAGTCTGGTACACACAGCGCCAAACTCACTGGCCATTTTTTTGAACTGGTGTGATACACCAATGCCCCCCCCCCAATACCACATATTGAAGTGGGGTGTTATTTAACAGTATAATTTTCTAAGAGTGGATTTTAGTCCTGCAAAAATTTGGCCTCTTGCTCTGTAAACAGTGCTACACACAGTGACAACAGTTACTTGTAGAACTGGTGTAATAAACCTGTGGCCCCCCAATACCACATATTGAAGTGGGATGTTATCTGAGTAAACTTTGACAAGTGTATTTGTGTCCTGCAACAATATTGCCTCGTTTGCTGAGTGAAGTCTGGTACACACAGCACCAAACTCACTGGCCAATTTTTTTAACTGGTGTGATACATCAATGCCCCCCCCCCCCCCATACCACATATTGAAGTGGGGTGTTATCTGAGTAAACTTTTACAAGTGTATTTGTGTCCTACAACAATATTGCCTGGTTTGCTGAGTTTACACACAGCGTCAAACTCACGGGCCAATTTTTTTAACTGGTGTGATACACCAATGCCCCCCCCCCCAATGCCACATATTGAAGTGGGGTGTTATTTAACAGTATACATTTCTAAGAGTGTATTTTAGTCCTGCAAAAATTTGGCCTCTTGCTGTGTAAACAGTGCTACACACAGTGACAACAGTTACTGGCCAATTATTTGTAGAACTGGTGTAATAAACCTGTGGCCCCCGATACCACAGATTGAAGAGAGGTGTTATTTAACAGTATACTTTTCTAAGAATGTATTTTAGTCCTGCAAAAATTTGGCCTCTTTTGCTGTGTTAACTGTGCTACACACAGTGACTAAAGTTACTGGCCAATTATTTGTAAAACTGGCGGACTGACGGACCGGCAGATAGGGAGGAGAGGCAGGCAGAACTTGCATTGCACAAGAGGTACAAAGCAGACTGAAAATGTTTTTGGAGCGAGTCATCAACCATGTACAGTCACATCTGGCGCTCCCAGGACGCCAGCACATGGCTCCGCAGTGTGGGCTTTTTTAATGTGTACATTGCTGACAACAGTGTTGCCATCTGCAGCCTTTGCAGTCAACACATAAGTCGTGGTAAGAACCTACACTCAACTAGGGACGGCCGCCTTAAGAAGGCACCTGAAATCCCATCACCAAGCCCAGTGGGAGCAACACTGTCAGAACCCACAAAGCCACACTCCATGCTCTCACCGTCCAGCCTCTTCTCCTTCTCCTGTCTCTTCACAGTTGTCCAACACTCCACCTTCCATGATGCCGTCATCACGTTGTTCTGGAAAAAGGCAGGCTTCTGTGGCTCAAATGTTACATAGTTACATAGTAGGTGAGGTTGAATAAAGACAATAGTCCATCCAGTTCAACCTGTGATTAGGTGTGTGTGGCTGTAATCATCTCTCATACCCCTGAATGTTCTGATCCTTGAGATGCATGTCCAATAGTCTTTTGAAAGCCACCATACTACCCGCAGAAACCACCTCTTGTGGTAGAGAATTCCACAATCTTGTAGCCCTAACAATAAAGAACCCCCACGTTGCCTGAGGTTAAAACGCTTCTCCTCTAATCGCATTGTATGCCCCCGAGTCCTCATGCAATCCCTTCGACTAAACAGCTTTTTTTCTAAGCTGAGATCCCCATTGAGATATTTTAACATTGCTATCATGTCCCCCCTCAGGCGTCTCTTCTCCAGGGAGAATAAATCAAGCGGTTGCAGACGCTCTTCATAATCAAGGTCCTCCAATCCCCTAATTAGTTTAGTTGCCCTTCTCTGGACTCTCTCCAGCTCCAACACATCCCTCCTGAGGACTGGCGACCAGAACTGGACAGAATACTCCAGATGCGGTCGGACCAGAGTTTTATAAAGTGGAAGGACCTGGGGGTACTGGTAGACAACAGGCTTGGCAGTGACATGCAATGCCAAGCCGCCGCAAGCAAAGCCAACAGAATACTGGGTTGTATAAAAAAGGGGATTCACTCCAGAAATAAAGAGATTATTCTTCCACTCTACAAGACTCTGGTCCGGCCACATCTGGAGTATGCTGTCCAGTTCTGGGCACCGGTCCTCAGGAAGGATGTGCTGGAACTGGAGAAAGTCCAGAGAAGGGCAACAAAAATAATTAGGGGAATGGAGGACATCAGCTATGAGGAAAGACTACAAGCACTGAACCTATTCTCTCTGGAGAAGAGACGATTGAGGGGGGATATGATATCATTGTACAAATACTGTACTGGCGACCCTAGTATAAGGAACAAACTATTCAGAGAAAGGAGATACAATAAGACACGTGGCCACTCACTAAAACTTGAGGAAAGGCTGTTTAACCTTAAAGTGCGTAAGGGGTTCTTCACTGTAAGAGCGGTAAGGATGTGGAATTCTCTTCCACAAGCAGTCGTATCAGCGGAGAGCATTGATAGTTTCAAAAAACTATTGGATGGACACCTTAAAGACCACAACATACAGGGGTATACAATGTACGGTTAAAAGCAAACACACACACACATCATAGGTTGAACTGGATGGATTTGTGTCTTTTTTCAGCCTCACTAACTATGTAATCTATGTAAAGGATTATAGTCTTATCTCTGGACTACATCCCTTTCTTTATGCATGCTAATATTCTGCTAGCTTTGGCAGCTGCCGCCTGACATTGCATGCTGTTGCCTAGTCTATCATCAACCAAGACTCCCAGATCCTTCTCCATTTTTGATTTCCCCAAGGGTTCCCCTCCTAACGTGTATTGTGCTTTTATGTTTCTAGTCCCCAAGTGCAAAACCTTACACTTCTCTATGTTAAACCTCATTTGCCAAGTCGTTGCCCACTCCGTTATTTTGTCCAGGTCATTCTGTAGTATATCTGCTTCATGCTGTGTGGTTATTGCCCTGCCCAATTTTGTGTCATCTGCAAAAACTGCTATTGAACTACTGACCCCGACCTCAATGTTGTTTATGAATAAATTGAACAAGGTTGGTCCCAGGACTGAGCCCTGGGGCACCCCGCTTACTACCTCAGACCAGTCTGAGTATGCACTGTTTATTACCACCCTTTGGACACGCCCTTTAAGCCAGTTCTGTATCCAAAAGCACACCCTGCTGTCGATACCTGCAGACCTTATTTTATAAATTAAGCGCTTATGGGGAACTGTATCAAACACCTTAGCGAAATCTAGGTACACCACATCCACTGGTCTGCCCCTATCTAGCTCACAGCTCACCTCCTCGTAGAATGCTAATAGATTGGTTTGACAAGAACGCCCATTTGTAAACCAGTGCTGGTTATTACTGATGATGCTGTTGTCTTTAGCAAACTCTACGATATAGTCCCTTATCATCCCCTCCAGAAGTTTACATACTATCGATGTCAAACTGACAGGCCTATAATTTCCCGGGACATGCCTCTGACCCTTTTTGAATATCGGAATCACGTTAGCTTTCCTCCAATCTCCTGGTACTTCTCCTGTCCTAATACTGTCCGCAAAGATCAGGAACAGTGGTCTGGATATAACCTTACTGAGTTCCTTGAGTACTCTAGGATGCATGCCATCCGGGCCTGGTGATTTGTTTGTGTTAAGTTTATCCAGCCTGTCCCTGATTTCCCCCTCTGTTAGCCATAATGGCAAGTCCTGTGTATTACTACTAACCAAACAGTCATGGTCAGTGTACCCCTCTGTTTCCTATGTAAATACTGACGAGAAAAAAGCATTCAGCACGGTTGCTTTTTCAGTGTCCTCTGTAACCATCCTCCCATCATCTCTAATTATGTGTGCAATATGCTCTGCCCTAGTTTTTTTGCTATTGATATACTTAAAGAATTTCTTTGGGTTTTTTTTACTATCCTCCACTATTTGTCTCTCAAAGTCTATTTTAGCCATCTTGATTTCGTGTTTACACTTCTTATTTGCCTCCTTGTATTGGTCGAAAGCCAATACTGTGCCTTCTGATTTATATTTCCTGAAGGCCAATTTTTTTCCCCTAATGTTGGAGCGTAAAAAAAAGGTGTCCGACAGGTGTCCGACTACGTCGGGTTAATGGCTGATGTGGACGCTCTGAGGATTGATGAACCCCTGGACTACTGGGTGGGCAGGCTTGACCTCTGAGGAATTCAACACATGTGACCACCAGTAGACCATGTTTCATTGAAATTCCTCATCACAGGCCACAAATATCTGCCAGACCACCATCCATCACAACAATTCCTGGTCCTTGTCTTCGCTAAATACAGCGGCATAAAAGGCATTTCATGTCCATTGAATGGCTAATTTTTGGGGCCTATACAGGCCGACACTTACTGTTCTGTGTACTGTGAATGCCTAATGTACCTCCGTCCATCAAATACTACATTCTTTGCTGTCAGTTCAACCCATGTGAGCAAATTCTTGGGGCCTATACAGGCCGACATTTACTTCTGTATCCTGTGAACGCCTACTGTACCTCTAGCCATCAAATACTAAGTTCTTTGCTGTAGGTTAAACTCATGTTACATAGTTACATAGTTAGTGAGGTGGAAAAAAGACATCAGTCCATCCAGTTCAACCTATGATGTGTGTGTGTGTTTGCTGTTAACCGTACATTGTATACCCCTCTATGTTGTGGTCTTTAAGGTGCCCATCTAATAGTTTTTTGAAACTATCAATGCTCCCTGCTGATACGACTGTTTGCGGAAGAGAATTCCACATCCTTACTGCTCTCACAGTGAAGAACCCCCTGCGTATTTTAAGGTTAAACCGCCTTTCCTCTAGTTTTAGTGAGTGGTCATGTGTCTTATTGTATTTCCTTTCTCTGAATAGGTTTTTCCATATGCTAGGGTTGCTAGTACCATATTTGTACATTGATATCATACCCCCCTCAATCGTCTCTTCTCCAGACAGAATAAGTTCAATGCTTGTAGTCTTTCCTGATAGCTGATGTCCTCCATTCCCCTAATTATTTTTGTTGCCCTTCTCTGGACTTTCTCCAGTTCCAGCACATCCTTCCTGAGGACCGGTGCCCAGAACTGGACAGCATACTCCGGATGTGGACGGACCAGAGTCTTGTAGAGTGGGAGAATAATCTCTTTATTTCTGGAGTGAATCCCCTTTTTTATACATCCCAGTATTCTTTTGAGCTAATTTTTGCAGCCTATAAAGACCGACACTTCTATACACTGTGTGCATGCCTAATGTACCTCTAGCCATCAAATACTAAGTTCTTTGCTCTCAGTTCAACGCATGTGAGCTAATTTTTGGAGCCTATACAGGCCAACACTTACTTCTGTATATACAATAAAGGTGCATATATAATAATATCACAAACAAGATATACTACAACACACTAGCAGCGCTAAGAGCATAAAAATTTATATATAAATGCAGTTCACTGGGATAAAGTCCATGTGCTCATATGATCATGCAGTGTGCCCAGAATATTCTCTCCTGACAATCCAAGGTCGTGAGTATGTTGGTGAATACACCGGACCCTCCACCTCACCAATGTGCTCCCCCAAATCAGAAACACTCACCAGAAATCTGGTCAACAAGCGCCTGTAACATCAGCCTATCACAGGCTTAGAAACGATCTCCTCAGGAATTAACCAGGAGCGCCGGCACTTGAACCGTCTCAATCAGATCAATTCTTGTGGTATACCCACAGAAGGTTCCAATCAAACAGGGGTGGTACATGTGGAGATAATAACTCACATAGGGCAATATTGCATGGCTAAAACACCGCTTTATTATCCAAAAGAATACCCCCAGTAGCTGATGCACTTACAAATAAACAGAACAAAGCAAGCTTGTCATAAAAGATGAGGCATAACCTGCGTGCAGAGGCCGGTCCCGGTAGTAGCAGTTCGCCGCTGGTACCAAGCGATGGCGAGCCTCGGGAGCAGCATCGGACGCCGGTCTGCCTCGTGACCGCGTGACCACGCCCTGACGCGTTTCGTTAGCAAGTAACTTCGACAGAGGGCGTGGTCACGCGTGTACGGTCTCCGCTATTTGACTGTACCAGAGGGGCGGAGGCACAATTCAGCCCAATGACGCTGGCTCTTCCAGCCTGTCGTCACTTCCGCCCACACAGGAAGTCATGTCATACAACACTGGCTTCCGCCCTTACAGAGCGTCACTGCCATCTCTGATCGAGGCTGTCCGATCCACACAGCGCCCCTAGGGACGAGCGGAACAAGCACTCGTCAGGTCATTAGCAGATCATATAGCCTATATATACGTTTGTAGACATATACAATACACAGTTCAATAGCGACATGTTGCAAATATAATCATGATAAAAATTGCGATTACCATTAGATATATATAATCGCTAATAAAACACATACAATGTTTAAATAGATAAAATATCCTAAAACCATTCATAAAAGAAAAAATGATTACAAATCGAAATTAAAATTCTAATCATAATGAACTACAAAAACAGGGAAAGATATAAGGTAAAAGACCAAATCCTAAGCTTCAAAAGGAAATTGCATATTAGAAAAGGGGAACATGATGTCAATAGTCGCTTATGAAACAGTTGATATCTAAGTCAACGTTTAACCCTTTGGGGTGCAGAGAGTTGGTCAAAAATATCCAATGAGTCTCACGCTTGGATAACTCTCTTACTCTGTTTGAGCCCCTCCAAACAGGTTTGACATTTTCAATACCCCAAAATTTCAACTCACTAGGATCTTGATTGTGATGATTTTTGAAATGTAGGGAGACATTGTGGTCCTTATAACCATTTCGAATGTTTGCAATATGTTCTGAAATACGTATTGCAATAGTTCTTTTCGTTCTACCGATGTAAATTAAGCCACAAGGGCATTCCAGGCCATAAACAACATGTGTGGTATGGCAAGTGATGAGATCCTTGATGTCAAAGGTCTCACCATTCGCGGAAGAACTAAAAGAAGAAAACCCCCGCAGGTGGGTCCGCACCTGTCTGCATGTCTTGCAGCGACGACAGGCATAAAAACCTTTTTACCTTATATCTTTCCCTGTTTTTGTAGTTCATTATGATTAGAATTTTAATTTCGATTTGTAATCATTTTTTCTTTTATGAATGGTTTTAGGATATTTTATCTATTTAAACATTGTATGTGTTTTATTAGCGATTATATATATCTAATGGTAATCGCAATTTTTATCATGATTATATTTGCAACATGTCGCTATTGAACTGTGTATTGTATATGTCTACAAACGTATATATAGGCTATATGATCTGCTAATGACCTGACGAGTGCTTGTTCCGCTCGTCCCTAGGGGCGCTGTGTGGATCGGACAGCCTCGATCAGAGATGGCAGTGACGCTCTGTAAGGGCGGAAGCCAGTGTTGTATGACATGACTTCCTGTGTGGGCGGAAGTGACGACAGGCTGGAAGAGCCAGCGTCATTGGGCTGAATTGTGCCTCCGCCCCTCTGGTACAGTCAAATAGCGGAGACCGTACACGCGTGACCACGCCCTCTGTCGAAGTTACTTGCTAACGAAACGCGTCAGGGCGTGGTCACGCGGTCACGAGGCAGACCGGCGTCCGATGCTGCACCCGAGGCTCGCCATCGCTTGGTACCAGCGGCGAACTGCTACTACCGGGACCGGCCTCTGCACGCAGGTTATGCCTCATCTTTTATGACAAGCTTGCTTTGTTCTGTTTATTTGTAAGTGCATCAGCTACTGGGGGTATTCTTTTGGATAATAAAGCGGTGTTTTAGCCATGCAATATTGCCCTATGTGAGTTATTATCTCCACATGTACCACCCCTGTTTGATTGGAACCTTCTGTGGGTATACCACAAGAATTGATCTGATTGAGACGGTTCAAGTGCCGGCGCTCCTGGTTAATTCCCTGAGGAGATCGTTTCTAAGCCTGTGATAGGCTGATGTTACAGGCGCTTGTTGACCAGATTTCTGGTGAGTGTTTCTGATTTGGGGGAGCACATTGGTGAGGTGGAGGGTCCGGTGTATTCACCAACATACTCACGACCTTGGATTGTCAGGAGAGAATATTCTGGGCACACTGCATGATCATATGAGCACATGGACTTTATCCCAGTGAACTGCATTTATATATAAATTTTTATGCTCTTAGCGCTGCTAGTGTGTTGTAGTATATCTTGTTTGTGATATTATTATATATGCACCTTTATTGTATGTCATTTTATTTATAGCAGCAGCTTTGTTAGATATATTGTTTGTATCAAACATTCATATATCTTTTATACAATAGATTTTAAGGTACTTGTATTTTAGCGCCGGTTGAGCAGGTGTTTATAGTCCCTCGTAGTGCCCCGCCTACTTGCTCTTTTTTTGGATACTTACTTCTGTATACTGTGAATGCCTACTATACCTCTAGCCATCAAATACTAAGTTCTTTGCTGTCAGTTCAACCCATGTGAGCTAATTTTTGGAGCCTATACAGGCCGACACTTCCTTCTGTATACTGTGAATGCCTACTGTACCTCTAGCCATCAAATACTAAGTTCTTTGCTGTCAGTTCAACCCACGTGAGCTAATTTTTGGAGCCTATACAGGCCGACACTTACTTCTATATACTGTGAATACTGTGAATGCCTGCTGTACCTCTAGCCATCAAATACTAAGTTCTTTGCTGTCAGTTAAACCCATGTGAGCAAATATTTGGGGCCTATTCAGGCCGACACTTACTTCTGTATCCTGTGAACGCCTACTGTACCTCTAACCATCAAAAACGAAGTTCTTTGCTGTCAGTGAAACCCATGTGACCTCATTTTTGCGGCCTATACAGGCTGACACTTACTTCTATATATACTGTGTGAATGCCTAATGTACCTCTAGCCATCAAATACTAAGTTCTTTGCTTTCAATTCAACCCATGTGAGCTAATTTTTGGGGCCTATACAGGCCGACACTTACTTCTGTATCCTGTGAACGCCTACTGCACCTCTAGTCATCAAATACTAAGTACTTTTCTGTCAGTTCAACCCATGTGAGCTAATGTTTGGAGCCTATACAGGCCGACACTTACTTCAGTATTCTGTGAATGCCTACTGTACCTCTAGCCATCAAATACTAAGTTCTTTGCTGTCGGTTCAAACCATATGAGCTAATTTTTGGAGCCTATACAGGCTGACACTTACTTCAGTATTCTGTGAATGCCTACTGTACCTCTAGCCATCAAATACTAAGTTCTTTGCTGTCAGTTAAACCCGCATGTGAGATAATTTTTGGGGCCTATTCAGGCCGACACTTACTTCTGTATCCTGTGAACGCCTACTGTACCTCTACCCATCAAAAACTAAGTTCTTTGCTGTCAGTTAAACCCATGTGGGCTAATTTTCGGGGCCTATACTGGCCGACACTTACTTCTATATCCTGTCAATGCCTAATGTACCTTCAGCCACAGAATACTACGTTCTTAGCTGTCAGGTAAGCCCATGTGGGCTAATCTTTGGGGCCAATACTGGCCGACACTTACTTCTGTATCCTGTGAATGCCTAATGTAACTTCAGCCACAGAATACTACATTCTTAGCTGTCAGGTAAACGCATGTGGGCTAATTTTTGGGGGCCTGGAATGGCCGACCCTTCTTTATCCTGTGAATGCCTAATTTTTCAGACTGGAAATTAAAAACAATGGGTCTGTAAAGGTTCCGCCAAATTGTGGAATGGATGCGGACCCATTTTACAGATGTGTGAATGGACCCTATATGTATTAGACATGTATTTACCGGCTGCTGTCAGTTCTGGCTGATTTATGAAAAAAAAAAATTTAGGGCAACTTTTTCAATTGCAATACTTCTGTTATGACATTGTCCATGTGCTGGGACTATTTGTGCACAGCTAGTGCATCTTTTGTGGCGGCAAATATGACCTAAAGGTTTTTAAAGTTCGCCTCCCATTAATGTCAATGGGGCCCGCGGCGAACTCGTGGTTTCACAGACTTTTGAGAAAATTTACGGCTGACGTTCGCGAACCGCCCCGGCCGATGTTCGTTCATCTCTACCTGAAAGCTAAAAACATAGTATTTGATGGCTGGAGGTACATTAGGCATTCACAGGTAACAGAAGTAAGTGTCAGCCATTCCAGGCCCCAAAAATTAGCCCACATGAGTTTAACTGACAGCTAAGAACGTAGTATTTGGTGGCTGAAGGTACATTAAGCTTTCACAGGATAATGAAGTAAGTGTCGGCCAGCATTGGCCCCAAAAATTAGCCCACATGGGTTTACCTGACAGCTAAGAACGTAATATTCTGTGGCTGAAGGTACATTAGGCATTCACAGGATACAGAAGTAAGTGTCGGCCTGTATAGGCCTCAAAAATTAGCCCACATGGGTTTACCTGACAGCTAAGAACGTAGTATTTGATGGCTGGAGGTACATTAGGCATTCACAGTATACAGAAGTAAGCTTCGGCCTGTATAGGCCCCAAAAATTAGCCCACATGGGTTTACCTGACAGCTAAGAATGTATTATTTGATGGCTAGAAGTACATTAGGCATTCACAGTGTACAGAAGTAAGTGTTGGCCTGTATAGGCACCAAAAATTAGCCCACCTGGGTTTAACTGACAGCTAAGAACGTAGTATTTGGTGGCTGGAGGTACATTAGGCATTCACAGAAAAAAAAATTGTCGGCCCTGAATGGCCACAAAAATTTGCCATTCAATGGACATGAAATGCCTTTTATGTCGCTGTATTTAGCGAAGCCAAGGACCAGGAATTGCTGTGGGTGGATGGCGGTCTTGCGGATATTTGTGGCCTGGCATGAGGAATTTCAATGAAACATTGTCTACTGGTCACATGTGTTGAATTTTTCAGAGATCCATGCCTCATTCATTTTTATAATTTTGAGGTAGTCTACACTGTCAGGACCTAGGCGAGTGCGCTTATCGGTCACGATCCCCCCTGCTGCGCTAAACGTCCTTTCGGACAGGACACTGGACGGGGGGCAAGCCAACATTTCCATTGCCAATTGTGCAAGCTCTGGCCAGAGGTCAAGCCTGCCCACCCATTAGTCCAGGGGTTCATCACTCCTCAGAGTATCCACATCGGCCGTTAACCCGATGTAGTCGGACACCTGTCGGTCTAGGCGTTCCCTGATGCTGGATCCGGGGTACAGCTGTCGATGGATCAGCTAAAAGAAGGATCTCATATCTGAAGTCACCAAGACATCTTCAAACCGCCCTCTTCTTGCAAGCGCTGTTGGATTGCTACCCGCAACTGTCTCTCTGTGACTGGAAATTCCTCTGCCAGCGCACGCAAAAGCAGAATGCAGCATTTCCCACAGCAAGGCCTGGAAGTGCTGCGTTCTGACCGCCCTCTGTGATTGTGGTAACATTTCCGCCATTTTTTGTTTGTACCGGGGGTCTAAGTACGTTGCCACCCAGTACTTGTCCTTGGCATTTATGCTTTTTATACGGGGGTCCCCCTTAAAACACTGGAGCATGAAGGCCCCCATTCGCACTAAACTGGAAGCGGTGTAGTGGCATGCTTCCAGCTCATCATCCAGGATAATGTCGTCCTCGTTCTCCTCCCCCCATCCACGGATAACACCAGGGATCCCAGAAAGGTTTAAAGCATGCTCTTCTTGCTCCTCCTCACCCCTCCCCCCCCCAGCACCATCCTCCTCTGACTCCTCTTCAGACTCCTTCTGTTGACTTGTCTCAGATGGAGTAGCACCCACTGGGAATTCCTCCAACATTGCAACTTCTTTATCTTCCTGCTCCTCGATGGCTTAATCGATGACACAACGCAATGCACGCTCCAGAAAGAAGGCGTAAGGTACGATGTCACTGATGGCGCCCTGGCCGTGACTGACCAGTTTGGTGATCTCATCGAATGGCCACAGAAGTCTGCATGCGTCCTGCATGAGCAGTCACTGGCGAGGTGAAAAAAACCCAAGCTTCCCAGAACTTGTCCTGCCGCAGAGTTCGTACAGGTAGTCGTTAACTGCACGTTTCTGCTGAAGCAGCCTATCAAGCATATACAACATTGAGTTCCATCGCGTCGGGCAGTCACAAATAAGACGTCTGACGGGGAGGTTGTGTCGCCGCTGAATGTCAGCAAGGTGAGCCATGGCTGTGTAAGATCTTCTGAAATGGCCCGAGATTTTCCTTGCCTGCCGCAAGAGGTCCTGGACCCCAGGGTATTTGGCAATGAATCGCTGCACGACCAAGTTCAGGACGTGTGCCATGCATGGCATGTATGTTATTTTGCCCTGTTTCAGCACGCTCAGCAGATTGGCACCGTTGCCGCACACCACTTTACCAACTGTCAAATTCAGCGGTATCAGCCACTGATCTGTCTGTGAACGCAAAGCTGAAAGGAGTGCAGGACCAGTGTGGCTCTTGGCTTCCAGGCACAACAGACGCAGCACAGCATGGCAACATCTCACCTGGCATGTGGAATAGGTTCTGGGGATCTTGGGCGGCGCAGCGGAAGAGACGGTAGCAGAGGAAAAGGAGGAGTCAGCCGGCCTGCATGCAATCCGTGGCGGTACAACCAAATCTACACGGGTGCCACAGGTTACATGCCCCAGTGGGCAGTAAAAGTGATATACCTTCCCTGCCCATGTTTGCTAGACTATGCGTCTGTGGTCAGATGTATCTTGGCACTAACACTGTGTGCCAGAGGTATATTCACTTGCCACTGAACATGGCCATACAGCTCTGGAATGCCCTTCTGCAAGAAATATTTCCTGCCTGGGACCTTCCATTGTGGTGTTCCAATGGCCACAAATTTACGAAAGGCATCCGAGTCGACCAGTTGATATGGCAGTTGTTGGCGGGCTATCAGTTCCGACAAGCCAGCAGTCAAACGTTGGGCAAGAGGGTTAGCCGGCGTCATCATTTTTTTCCGCTCCAACTTTTGGGCCACAGAAGCCTGCCTTTTTCCAGAACAATGTGACGACGGCATCATGGAAGGTGGAGTGGAGGACAAATGTGAGGAGAGAGGAGAAGGAGAAGAGGCGAGGAGAAGGAGAAGAGGCTGGACGGTGAGAGCCTGGATTGTGGCTTTGTGGGTTCGGTGATGGGAGTTCAGGTGCCTTCTTAAGGCCATTGTCCCTAGGTGAGTGTTGGGCTTACCGCGACTTATGCGTTGACTGCAAAGGCTGCAAATGGCAACACTGTTGTCAGCAACGGACACATTTAAAAAAGCCCACACTGCAGAGCCATGTGCCGGCGTCCTGGGATGTGACTGTACATGGTTGATGGCTGACTCCTGAGACATTTGCAGTCTGCTTTGTACCTCTTGTGCAATGCAAGTTCTGCCTGCCTCTCCTCCCTATCTGCCGGTCTATCTCTCCCTCTGAACTCCCCTCCTCTTCCTCTCTTGTGGCCACCCACGTGCCGTCCATAGACACGTCATCATCCACGTCACCTTCCCCTCCACTAACATTTGAGATCTCAGAGCAGGCAGCAACAGCGGGGACCAACCTCCTTGGGCTGATCTGGGTACTGTCGTCAGACTGCTGAGTGGCAGCTGTTGCTACCGCCTCTTTCTGATCCGATGCCAACAATGACTGCGAATCGCAAATGTCTTGTGATGGATTGGAAAATAATTCCAGTGACTCAAGCGGAGTGTATGTGATGGTGGTGGTGGTGGTTGTGGTTGTGGTGGTGTCTTTGGGGTTGCACACAGCAGAGAGTGAAGAGGGTGCAGATAGAGAGCATGAGGAGGGTGCAGAAGAGGAAGGCTGAGTGAGCCACTCAACCAAGTCTGGTGCGTCCTTTGACGTAATCGAAAGCGCCTTCTGAAACTTCACACTTTGGCTCCGGCCTACTGTTCCTGCCCTACCCCTACCACCCCTGCGTAAGTATCTGCCTCTCCCTCTGCCTGTCATGTTTTTAAATTACCCTGTGACAAAAGTCTCTAGAGAATAGCAGTATATCTGGAAAAAGGTATATAACGCCCCATTTCAATCTGTGGTATTGGGGGACAACAGGTTTATCACACCAGTTCTACAAATAATTGGCCAGTAACTGTTGTTACTGTGTGTAGCACAGTTAACACAGCAAAAGAGGCCAAATTTTTGTAGGACTAACATACACTCTTATAAAAGTATACTGTTAAATAACACCCCACTTCAATATGTGGTATTGGGGGGCCACTCGTTTATCACACCAGTTGTTCTAGAAATTGGCCAGTGAGTTTGGCACTGTGTGTATCAAACTTAACACAGCAAAAGAGGCAATATTGTGGCAGGACACAAAAACACTTGTGAAAGTATACTCAGATGACAACCCACTTCAATATGTGGTACTGGGGGGCCACTGGTTTATCACACCAGTTGTTCAAAAAATTGGCCAGGGAGTTTGGCACTGTGTGTATCAGAGTTAACACAGCAAAAGAGGCAATATTGTTGCAGGACACAAATACACTTATGAAAGTATACTCAGATAACACCCCACTTCAATATGTGGTATTGGGGGCCACTGGTTTATCACACCAGTTGTTCAAAAAATTGGCAAGTGAGTTTGGCACTGTGTGTGTATCAGAGTTAACACAGCAAAAGAGGCAATATTGTTGCAGGACACAAATACTCTTATGAAAGTATACTCAGATGACACCCCACTTCAATATGTGGTATTGGGGGGGGGGGGCACTGGTTTATGACACCAGTTGTTCAAAAAATTGGCCAGGAGTTTGGCACTGTGTGTATCAGACGTAACACAGCAAAAGAGGCAATATTGTTGCGGGACACAAATAAACTTATGAAAGTATACTCAGATAACACCCCACTTCAATATGTGGTATTGGGGGCCACTGGTTTATCACACCAGTTGTTCAAAAATTGGCCAGTGAGTTTGGCACTGTGTGTATCAGAGTTAACACAGCAAAAGAGGCAATATTGTTGCAGGACACAAATACACTTGTAAAAGTATACTGAGATAACACTCCACTTCAATATGGGGTATTGGGGGGCCACTGGTCTATCACGCCAGTTGTTCAAAAAATTGGCCAGGGAGTTTAGCATTGTGTGTTACATAGTTACATAGTAGGTGAGGTTGAATAAAGACAATAGTCCATCCAGTTCAACCTGTGTAGGTGTGTGGCCGTAATCATTTCACATACCCCTGAATGTTCTGATCCTTGAGATGTACGTCTCCTCCTATTGGGGGGGGGGCACAGGTTTATTACACCAGTTCTACAAATAATTGGCCAGCAACTGTTATCACTGTGTGTAGCAGAGTTAACACAGCAAAAGAGGCCAAATTTTTGCAGGATTAAAATACACTTTTAGAAAACTATACTGTTAAATATTATCCCACTTCAATATGTGGTATTGGGGGCCACTGGTCTATCACACCAGTTGTTCAAAAAATTGACCAGTGAGTTTGGCACTGTGTGTAGCAGAGTTAACACAGCAAAAGAGGCAATATTGTTGCAGGACACAAATACACTTGTATATTAAAAAAGAGTAGCGCACACATGCAAAAGAAATTACTACCAAATTTGAAGACAATCCATAAATAAAAATGGGGATTTGGTCCCACCATATGGCCATATAGTGCTCAAGCCCACCACTACGTCAAAGTACCCCATTATCAGTGGGTCCTACACTATCCATGAAAAAGAGATGAATCCAGCCATTCTAACCCTTGGAGATAATACTCCTTGCTGGGAAAGATGTGCAAATGCACTACAGGGGACTCTTCCTTTATCCACTTGATAGTGGACACTGATAGAGTACAGGTGTGTGTGAGGGGGTGGGATGGGTTGCTCAACCTCGGTAGTCTGGTCAGACCGAATACATAATAAACAAGCAAAAAATTTGGGGGAGCATACCCATGTATTTCTAAAGCTGGTGGAGCTATGAACCAAAAGACATGTATATTAAAAAAGAGTAGCGCACACATGCAAAAGAAATTACTACCAAATTTGAAGACAATCCATAAATAAAAATGGGGATTTGGTCCCACCATATGGCCATATAGTGCTCAAGCCCACCACTATGTCAAAGTACCCCATTATCAGTGGGTCCTACACTATCCATGAAAAAGAGATGAATCCAGCCTTTCTAACCCTTGGAGATAATACTCCTTGCTGGGAAAGATGTGCAAATGGATAGTGGACACTGATAGAGTACAGGTGTGTGTGGGGGGGTGGGATGGGTTGCTCAACCTCGGTAGTCTGGTCAGACCGAATACATAATAAACAAGCAAAAAATTTGGGGGAGCATACCCATGTATTTCTAAAGCTGGTGCAGCTATGAACCAAAAGACAAATACACTTGTAAAAGTATACTCAGATAACACCCACTTCAATATGTGGTATTAGGGGGCCACTGGTCTATCACACTAGTTATAATACATTAAAAGTGCTTTTGTCACTGTTTGTAGTATTGCTGCAGCAACACTCAGTCACCACACCAGTCACATTGCTGCACAGTGCACAATACAAATCCACTATTATATGCTTTCTATATTACAAAGTATATTATACCGTGGATTACACCCCTATATAGTGCACTGCACACCAATACCAAAAAAAATTGCAGCCCTTTAAAGGACTTTTGTGGACATTAACAGAGCGATTTGTGTCACTGCAGATCTGTTCCTAGAGCACACTGGATACCTGTCCCTAAACTGAACAGAAACTGCACACCAATACCAAAAAAATTGCAGCCCTTTAAATGACTTTTGTGGACATTAACAGAGCGATTTGTGTCACTGCCGATCTCTAACTGTCCCTAAAGCACAGACTGGATACCTGTCCCTAAACTGAAAAGAGACTATAGTAGACCTATACCAAAATACCAGCCCTGAAAAGGACTTTTGGCGGGTAGCGAACAAGCAAAATTTGCCGCGACCCGACCACCGGGGCGAACCGCAAGGCCATCTCTACATGCATCATAGCGGCTCACCATCCTTGTGGCCTCCTCAAATGGTGACAGGATAGTGCATACATCCTTTATCAAAAGCCACTGGAGTGGCGAAAAGAAGCCAAGCTCCCCTGAACCTGTCCTTGTGCCATACTCACACTGCTGGACCATGAGTCAGAAGTAATGTGAACCTTCCTGCGGACCACTCTGTCCAACGAGGCCACAACATTGCCTTCCACATGATGGTACAAAGCTGGAATGGCCTTACATGAAAAGATATTTATTTTGGAACCTTCCACTGAGGTACAGCAAATTCATGAAAGGGGGCAGAGTCTACCAGACGAAAAGGCAGCAGTTGTAGTGCTAGCAATTTGGCCAAGCTAGCATTTAGATGCTGAGCATGTGGATGGCTGGGACAGTATTTTTTTTACGGTTCAGCAACTGGGGTAGAAATTTGCCTGCCATTTAAATTAACTGGTAGCAGATTGGGTGCAAGTACCTAACATATATAGCTATAGCATCACCCCTCTCTGCAGGTTTTTGAGAGGACTTGAGGTATTGTAGGGGTAGAGATCCCAGATGAGGAGCAAAGTCTGCATTTAATTATGATGTGGGTCTTTCAGGTGCTGTTGCCAACAGACTGCATGGCAGGTCGTCATATGTCTTATCAAGTATGTGGTACCCAAGCGGCTGGTGTTCTGGCCACTCTTGATCCACTTCAGACAGATTGCAAACGGCAACGCTGCAGTCTGCTGCACATGTGTTAAAAAAAAAAAGCCCACACCAATGAACTTTTGAAAGTCAGCAGGTGGTTAGCAGCACCCTGCACCTGTGGAGCTCTGTGGTGTGATGCAATAGAGTAGTTGCCTTAAGCCGGCCCCTGGAGGACATCCTGCCTTCTTGAAGTTGTTCTGCCTCCTCCTCACTTTCCTCCTCTATTCTCTCAGGCACCCAAGTATGGTCAGTGACCTAATCCTCCCCTCCCTCCTCGCCATTGGAGCAAACTTGGCAGTATGCTGCAGCTTTTGGAACATGACTATTAGTTTCCTGTCCGTCATTGTCACCCCCTCTCTCTAGGCTCATGTTTTTCACTTCTTCATCCTGGGAACCAACATCAGAGCATTCAAATTGCTGTGCATCCTCCAGCATTATGTAACTGACACTATGATCGAATAATTCAGGTGACTCCTCCGTGCATGATGGTGAGGCTACGGAAGGAGTAGCTGTGGACAAGGAGCCTGTGGAATAGGCTGCTTTGGCAGCTGTGGTGGAAGGCAAACTAGAGTGAGTTTGGGTGACAGAGGATGAGGAAGATGAGGATGGCTTAGTTATTCACTCCACCAACTCTTCTACATGTTGTGGCTAAATAACACGGCCAGCACCGGAAAAAAAAGGACAAGTGTGCCCGCCTGCAGAGGATGCACCATGTCTGCAACCACCACTTTTCACCATGGACACAGAGGCTGCTTGCCCTCTTTTAGTAGTCTGTGAGTATCTGCATCTCCTTGGTGGCCTTTTGGACCTAATAGGGATTTTTAGGGAGGTTTTTATAACTTTTCATTATAGAATGTGGGACAGAAATATGATGCTTGGGTGCAATACTTTTGTGCTTGGTGCACTATAAACCGTTTTATTATTCTTTTTTTTTTTTTTTTTTTGAGGGGGGGGGATTTTTATAACTTTTTATTATAGAATGTGGGAAGGGAATATGGTGCTTGGGTGCAATACATTTGTACTTGGTGCGCTATAAACAATTTTATTATAGTTTTTTCTTTAATAAAAAAAATGTAATAAAGCCAAAAAAAGAAAACCCCTGCTGATGCAGAAGGAATAGCACATACGACGCAAAAGGGGAGACAGCAATTATGCCCTAAATAAAATTAGT
Source organism: Pelophylax lessonae (assembly GCF_965119305.1). Classification (NCBI taxonomy): domain Eukaryota; kingdom Metazoa; phylum Chordata; class Amphibia; order Anura; family Ranidae; genus Pelophylax; species Pelophylax lessonae. The sequence continues at coordinate 261,647,815 of NC_138774.1, read as the reverse complement.
GCTGCTGCGCCACAAAAAAACCCTGCTGATGCAGAGGGAATAGCACCTGCGATGCAGAAGGTGGGACATCAACTATGCTGTAAATATTATTCATGCTGCTGTGCCAGGAAAAAAATTCAAAATTAAAAACCCACTTCTGATGCAGAAGGAATAGCACAAAGGGGGGGGGGGGCAACAATTATGCCCAAAATAAAATACTGTAAGTGCTGCTGCGCCACAAAAAAAATCACTGCTGACCAGAAGTAATAGCACTTGCAACACAGAAGTGGGGAGTACTAATATTGCAGCAACAGAACCTAATGCTGTAAAAAAAAAAATATATATATATCAATGAAAAAAAAATGGGATCAGTGGGGTGACACAAACGTGTTGTATACACCAACACTTTAGTGGCCCCACTATACTGTGTTTCACAAGAATCACAGCACTACACTGACTGCACTACACTGTGTTACACAAGAATCAGCACAGTACTACACTAAATTGACTGCAGTACACTGTGTTACACAAGATGAATAAGCCCTACACTACACTGCACTGACTGCATTAAACATCAAAGCACAATCCACTAACTACCCTGCCTAATCTCCACTCCTAACACACTACACGCGACTGCCATGTAAGCAGCCTTATATAGTGTGGGGCTGGACTTAGCCCCTAAGCTATGATTGGGTAAAGACACCTTGTCTTTGGCCAATAATGGCTCTGACAGGGCATTGTACTGTCATTGGCTGGTCAGATACAGGTACAGATACAGATACAGATACAGGTCAGGTGAATGCTTTGGCCAATCACAAGCACTTAATGCACTGCAATCCCGCAGTGCATTATGGGGCGCTCATCGGCGAGCGACCCATTTGTTTATGTGTTCAGCGAACACATGAACACCCGATGTTCAAGTTGAACCTACATTCAACTCAAACGTTAAGCCCATCACTAATCATAACAGGTATGAATACACTTACCGAAGAAATCTCAGGCCTTGTAGAAAAAAAATGTTAAAAACCGTTAGTCATGTCATGAATACTAAGAGTTTCCTTCAAGACAAAAATGATTTTCTCAACAAGCTCAACAATATACAACAATAGACATGTGTAGAAAGGAAAAACTTGTTACGTTTCGGATAGATTCGTTGTGTTACAAACAGTAACAATATATCAAGACAATATTTCCACTAAAAATACACTAAAATCATTATTAGCAGGCACAAACATAACCTAACAGACAACCTGTGTGAATTTGCCCTTTTTAATTGTTTTTTACATTTGAAAAAAGAACAAAAAATTATATATATGTGTATATATATATATATATATATATATATATATATATATATATATTTTTTTTTTTTTAAATGTTAAAAATGTTTACAATTATTTTATTTTACAATTTTTTTAAATTATTTATTACAATTATTCTTTTTTTTCTTTTTTTTACAATTTGTTTGTTTTTTACAGAAAAGGGAAGCTTGCAGCGCTGCAAGAGTGGGGGCGGCACATTTTTTTTTTTTTAAGATAGAGTAGAGCAATTGTGGTTGAGCAATTGCGGTTGAATATTTAAAAAGTGTAACATGGTAATTAGGGTGGACCCAGGGAGTTGGCTGTACACAGCTATCCCGGTATACACCCTGTAATTAATAATAAATAAACAATTCACTTTTTCAGGTAGTGGGATTTTTTTTTTCTTTTTTGTGTTCACTGGGTTGGGATTTAGGGAAATGGAAACCTTTGATCCTTGTTGGATAGCATTGGGAAGATCTCCAGTGGTAGGGTCCACCATATTCTCCTTCCTACATAAGTTAAGATTACTTACTTTTTTTTTTTTCCAGGGGGGGACTGAGAGATTTATGGAATTATATGTACATATATCAAGAGTTATCTAAATGTTTTATAGTATGCATAATATAGGAATGCTATGTTTATATGTGATTTTGTTATATATGTGATTTTGAATGGTATGTAATGTTTTGCTTTTGTTTTTTAAAGTAAAACGAATAAAAAAAATTTAAAAGGGGAGCACACGGGGGGGGGGGGGGGCAGTCAGAAGCAGGCATAATAGGGAGCAAAATCGGTGCCAGAGAAGCAATTACAGGAACGATGCCCTGTGTCTCTCCCTGCAATAGCTGAAAGCTGGCAGGAGGGGAAAAGCTGACTTTCAGCCGGCCCCCCTGCCCGACCGCACCAATTCCCTGTGCTGTTGAGGCCCCCCCTGTGTGCCCGTGCCCCCTACAGGAGGACTGGTGGTCCCCCCCTATCAGCATCCCTGGTTACGAATTTAATTTCGTTGATTTGTTTTGGAATTCATTACGTTTTGTTTTTCATTAAATTTAGTTTTGTTTATTCATTTCATTTCCTAATGAATTCCAAATTTTGTTTGTCCACTTGTTTTTGAAAATTTGGAATTCGTTAGAAAACGAATAAACAAAACAATTTTTTAACGAATCAACAAAATAAATAACAAAAAATGTGTCCGAATTAGTATTCGGACCGACACAAATTGCACATGTCTAATAATTACCACCAAATACAATTCTAGTCACTATGGATGTAGAATCTTAGTACAGTAACATCCCTCACAAGGATGAGTTGGCTGCATGTCACAGATTCTTATAATCCTCACCAAACCACAAATAGACTGCTGAGGATGTTACACAGCTTATTGAATTCATTGAATTAATTGAGTTACACACAACTACTTCACTTTCAACAATGACATCTATCTTCAATGTATGGGTACTGCTATGGGAAGTAAAATGGCACCCCAGTATGCAAACCTATTTATGGCTGTCCTGGAGGACAAATTCCTGAAAAGCATACAACAAAAGCCATACGGATACTATCGCTATATTGAGGATATTTTCATCATATGAACAGAAAGTGAAGAAAATCTAAAACCGTTTTATTCATTGATGAATACGTTTCCCCCATCAATCAAACAAAAAATAGATTATTCAAACACACGTCAATTTCCTAGACACTACAATATACATCAGGGATGACACACTTCACACTTCGATATGCAGGAAACCTATTGACAGATAAACATCTCGGAACACTAGCAGACTCCTTCCATAAGAAAGGTTACAAAAGACAAAATCGTCAACACCAGCATAAACATGGCCTTGAAAAACCGAAGAGAAAATCTACTTCAATATATAGAGAAAAAAAAACGAATAACCGTGTACCTCTAATAACCACATACAATCCAGCAATAGAAGACATAAGAAAAATAATCAAAGATTTACAACCCAGCGTAACAGAGTCTGAAACTCTCAAAGAAATATTCCAACAACCCCCAATACTGGCATTCCGACAACCCCCCAACCTCAGACTAACGAATAAGTAGGAAACTTTATTCGGATTCTGAAGTCACAAATAATGGAAGCAAACGCTGCAATAAAAATGATGCAAGCTGTGCCACCAAATCAATCCATCCAAAAGTGTCAAACACACAGGGGACATTCAATATCCCAGGACCATACAACAGCACCTCCAGTAATGTTGTGTAGCTCATCCAATGCAAAAGATGTAGCAAAGGATCTCATGTTGGCGAAACAGGACAGAAGTTGAGAACAAGGATGGATTTGCACAGACACACCATCAAGGAACATAAAGCAGATCAGTTCTGCACACCTGTGGGACATCACTTCTTACAACCAGACTGTATTATCCACTTCAGCTCTGGAAGATTTACCCCCCTTCATGACAAGGCCATTTTTTACGATACAACACTGTGTTACTTTAACGGACAATGACGCGGTCATTCGTTCGACATTGTACCCAAATAAAATTTATGTAATTTTCCCAAAAATTTAGGTTACTTTTAGTGGTATTTGATCACCTCTGCGTTTTTATTTTTTGCGCTATAAAATTTTTTTTTTTTTACTTTCTACCCTAAAACATATCCAATAAAAAAATGTAAAAAAAACAAAAACAAATGTCTTCATCAATTTAGGCCAATATGTATTCTGCTACATATTTTTAGTAAAAAAAATTCCAATATGCGTATATTGATTGGTTTGCACAAAATTTATAGCGTTTACAAAACTATGGGATATATTTATGACATTTTTATTTATTTATTTATTTTTTAGTTGTAATTGCGGTCATTAACTATACAGTTTTATTACCATTGCCATGTACATTTGTTTGTGTGAGACAGAGGTAAAAATGGCTCCTGATAGTATTCAACCCAGAGTTATAAGAGAACTTCTAGGTATAGCTGTTGGACCATTAACTGATCTTTTTATTAATGTCTTCTAACAGAAGTTCCCCATGACTGGTAGACAGCTATTATTGTATCTATCCACAAGAAGGGCAGCAAGATGAAAGTGGGCATTTACAGACCAGTGAGTTTAACGTCTGCTATAGTCAAGTTAATGGAATAACTCCTAAAAAGAAGGATCACTGATCACTTAAAGTGGTTGTAAAGTCACTACTGACAAATCCTGCAACCCCCTCTTTTACAGGATGATATAATGTGCTGTAACTGTTTTTTTCTTTTTAATTATTGCACAAAATCCCTTATTTACAGCGCCACTGGGTGCTCACATGACCTGCCAGTTATCTTCTTCTCCACTCCGAGCACTACAGAGGGAGGGGCCGAGATTCCCCACTGGTGTCAGCCAGGAGGAGAGGAGGAGAGCGGGGGGGGGGGGGGGATCACATGAGCGCCAAGAAGCACCGTAGATAAGCTATTTTGCACAATAATTTAAAAAAGCACCAATACCTGTACATTATATCATCCTGTAAGAGAGGGGATTAGAAAATGTGTCAGTAGTAATGTTACAGACTCCTGAGCTGACTGGCAGGGAGGGAGGGGGAGAGAGGAGAGCAGCTGGCTCACGGAGGCATGTAACTTAGTAATCATGGATTAGCTGCCATGTTTATTATGGTCAGGACACTAAGCAGGACACAGGAACAGACAGGATCAGCCAGGTTTTTTAGAACAGAGGGGGACAAATAACACAGCACAAGCACTATTCTGTGTATCATGCTTTAAAGGATCAGATTAATTTTCTAAGGGTTACACCCACTTTAACATACAATTTGCTTGACCAAAAACAATACGGCTTTACTGAAAGTAGATCTTGTCAACCTAATGTGATCTAATCTTTTGACTACATCACTAATGTTTTGGATCAGGGCAGTGCTTTGGACATAGCCTATCTTGGTTTCAGCAAAACATTTACTACAGTTCCACATAATGCTATATATGTGTATATAGACTGTGCTGGCAAAAATGTGAATCAAAATTGCTAAACTGTTCATCACATGTAAAAGTGCACAAAATGAATAAACAACAACAGACATACAACTAATGTCCAATGTATCAAAAAGTCCCATTCAAATAATAGTTACTTAAAAAACAAAAAGGTAGATGAACAGAAGCTGGTGCCATTAGTAATCGATAAACACGTGACCACTTTCAGGTGCTCCAGGTGACCCCACATGAATGTACATTCACCACAATGAATGGACCTTTCATTACTAACTACTAGGTCTCATTACACTTTTTTTTGGTTGGACCCACTGTGTACCTTGTCACCAACTTGATCATTCACATGTACCAGGATGGGATTCCTTCCAATGCCATACACCGCCACTCAAAAAACAGTATCAGGAAAAAGGTTCATTGCATGCAGCAGCTGACTTTATTAAACCATGTAAAACCTTACAATTACACCGCACTCACATGTATGTGTGCCTGTAATCCAGCACCAGGTACATATGGCATTTTTTGTTAAGATGGCTGCCTCTGACCCGAGACCAGAAGCCAACATACAACAAAACAATAAGTGGATGCCCCCAAAACATTATTACTCATCACTAATTTTTATTAAAACATTTTTTAGCTCTAACTGTTAATGTGTATACATATTAAGTGATTACATGGCGGCAGCAAGGGTAGATCTAGTGATGCATATTGGCTTGTTCACATCTGGTCCCCAAAGGGTATAACCCTAGCTTTCAAAATTGTGAACATTCAACCACAGACGAAACTAAATCAGGCGGTGTTCCCTAGCCGATACGTCACTTCCGATTGATGTCACATCATATCCCTGGAGAGCAAGTAGGCTTCTGGTCCCAGGGCAGCAGCGGCCAGTGGGAAAAAACAAACAGAAATCTAGGATGCATCCCTAGAGGGGTCACCAGCAGGAAGATGGAGATCCTGATTCCCCTATATAGATCCTTAGTTAGACCTCATTTAGAATATGGTTTCCAGTTCTGGAGACCCCACTTACAAAATTATATTGATAAGATAGAAGAAGTCTAGAGATGGGCAACATAAACGGTGAAAGGTCTAAGGGATAAAAACATATCAGGAGAGATGTCAGGAAATTAATATGTACAGTCTGGTGGAAAGAAGGGAAAGGGGAGACATGACTGAAACCTTTAAATACATCAAGGGGTGAATAAGACTCTGGAGAGAGCAGAATTTTCAATAAAGCCAAGATCAAGAACACAGGAGCATGACCTTCAACTAGCAGGAAGAAAGTTCAAAACTAAAACTTAAAAAGGGTTTTGTTTCCAAAAGAGTAATTGATGCTTGAAATAAACTTCCAGCAGAAGTAGTGGGTCAGTCAACAGTAGGTTATTTCAAACAGAGATCTATACAGGGACAAAAGAATTAACAAAAAAAAAATATATAAACCAAAAAAAAAACCCATAAAAACATGGGGCAGAATTGATGGACCACTTGGCCTTTTTTCTGCCGTCACTATGTCCAGTGATGTATCCATCATTTGAATCATCCAGGAAGGTAATCCATATCAGGCATGCTGACCTTTTGCCCACGCACCTGTACACACTAAATTCCTACCACTAAATGACAGATTCCTTGCTGCAGTAAATTTATTTTTACCTGGGAATCCCAGTTGATGTAATTGACCAATGATTTCATCCGGGATTCATGGTGGTATTACCGCAGAATCTGTCATTTAAAAAGCTAAAAAATAAACAAGGTTCCCGATTGTAATATTAAAGTCATTCACCTCATCCAGTGATGTTAAACCCTCGACAAGTGATGCCTGACAATGAAGACCCATTGTCACAATAATGTTGCTCCATCACTACTCTTTCGGCAAATGTCAACTCTCCAGCACTGCTGGTACATCCCAGATGATGTCATTGACTAAATGTGCTCATGAAGATACTTGGTCAATGGAATCACCCAGGATCCCAGTCTCCTTTGTTTACAAACAGAAGCAGGCAGGCATGTTCAGTGAGGATCTCTGAATGATCCAATGTTGACCTAAATGACTAAATGATTGTAAGCTCTAACGAGCTGGGCCCTCTGATTCCCTTTGTTCCAAATGGTAGTGTAACTGTAATGTCTGCCCTCATTTTGTTAAGCGCTGCGCAAACTGTTGGCGCTATATAAATCCTGTATAATAATAATAATAATGATGATAAATAGAATCCACCTGTGTGTAATCAAGTCTCCGTATAAATGCACCTGCACTGTGATAGTCTCAGAGGTCCGTTTAAAGCGCAGAGAGCATCATGAAGAACAAGGAACACACCAGGCAGGTCCGAGATACTGTTGTGGAGAAGTTTAAAGCCGGATTTGGATACAAAAAGATTTCCCAAGCTTTAAACATCCCAAGGAGCACTGTGCAAGCAATAATATTGAAATGGAAGGAGTATCAGACCACTGCAAATCTACGAAGACCTGGCCGTCCCTCTAAACTTTCAGCTCATACAAGGAGAAGACTGATCAGAGATGCAGCCAAGAGGCCCATGATCACTCTGGATGAACTGCAGAGATCTACAGCTGAGGTGGGAGACTCTGTCCATAGGACAACAATCAGTCGTATACTGCACAAATCTAGCCTTTATGAAACAGTGGCAAGAAGAAAGCCATTTCTTAAAGATATCCATAAAAAGTGTTGTTTAAAGTTTGCCACAAGCCACCTGGGAGACACACCAAACATGTGGAAGAAGGTGCTCTGGTCAGATGAAACCAAAATCGAACTTTTTGGCAACAATGCAAAACGTTATGTTTGGCGTAAAAGCAACACAGCTCATCACCCTGAACACACCATCCCCACTGTAAAACCATGTTGGTGGCAGCATCACGGTTTGGGCCTGCTTTTCTTCAGCAGGGACAGGGAAGATGGTTAAAATTGATGGGAAGATGGATGGAGCCAAATACAGAACCATTCTGGAAGAAAACCTGATGGAGTCTGCAAAAGACCTGAGACTGGGACGGAGATTTGTCTTCCAACAAGACAATGATCCAAAAAATAAAGCAAAATCTACAATGGAATGGTTCACAAATAAACATATCCAGGTGTTAGAATGGCCAAGTCAAAGTCCAGACCTGAATCCAATGGAGAATCTGTGGAAAGAACTGAAAACTGCTGTTCACAAATGCTCTCCATCCAACCTCACTGAGCTCGAGCTGTTTTGCAAGGAGGAATGGACAAAAATTTCAGTCTCTCGATGTGCAAAACTGATAGAGACATACCCCAAGCGACTTAAAGCTGTAATCGCAGCAAAAGGTGGCGCTACAAAGTATTAACTTAAGGGGGCTGAATCATTTTGCACGCCCAATTTTTCAGTTTTTTATTTGTTAAAAAAGTTTGAAATATCCAATACATTTCGTTCCACTTCATGATTGTGTCCCACTTGTTGTTGATTCTTCACAAAAAATTACAGTTTTATATCTTTATGTTTGAAGCCTGAAATGTGGCAAAAGGTCGCAAAGTTCAAGGGGGGCGAATACTTTCGCAAGGCACTGTATTTTAATAGGGTTTGGTGATATGTTTGGGTTTGGTGGAATTTTATCTAAGATCAAAGGATCTCCTGCAAACTGAACCTTTACAGGGTTCACTTATTACTAATTATAACTAATATCAATTGAGGAATTGGTAAATTATTCGCGAACAGGAAAAGTTTTCTTTAAATATGGTTACAGCTGCATGTTCTCAGCCCTTCCCCCACACCAGACAAGGAGCCCAGTAGGTCATGAAAACTCCTCTACTTTTGCTGCTACCCTACTGTGTCAGTCACATGTATCCACATGAATGACTTTGGTCCAGCTAATTATGAGATATATTTTTACATTTCTTGCTTGCATTTAAACTTTTAAAGTGTGATGCACTAATCTTTGAGCAAACCTCCAGGAAACCCTGAAAATGTAGATAACCATTATTATTACAACTTTTCTACAGATATGCAAAAAGGAATACTGCCTGTACTGTATAATGTACTGCATATACATACACATATCTATATAAAGAGTTACTAAATGTAGAGACATTTTCCTTTAAACAACAAGTCTAATGTAGTATTTAAAACTCTTAATATACTTGACCCGAAAATGACTTAGACTCACAGTTATATTGCTTTTCTGTTCCACAAAGTGCATCTACTATTAAATTGATTTACAAAATGTGGTATAATGGCCATATTGCTTCCATTATATGCCTTTACCTTAGACTGAGATTGCAGGTCATTGCTGAGTAGTGTGTAGTATATGGATAATTGCTTGAAAGGGGCAAAGTCACACCAAGGTATATAGAAGTGCTAGAAACCTGAAGAAAAAGATGCAGCAGCAAATGTGAAGTATCTATAAAATCGGGTAAAAGAAACAAAAGCAAAACAGACCTGCACTTCACATACAGTATAGGAATATCCAGTTTAGATATACCAATGAAAAACATCATATTTATTCTGCCTTTATTTTCCTGATGTATACAATATAAGATTATCACAGATTATTTAACATAGTACATAGAACAATTCATGTTAGTACTTGTTCAAAAGCACCTATAGATGTATGTCTTACAACACTTGTACGTATCCAACCCTACTAAAAAGGCAATTAATTAGAAGGAAACAAATCCACCAGTATGCAGATATACCAATATTATGCAAATTGGGTCATAATTAGCTCAGTTGAAATAAAAATCCAAAGACAGCAATGTTTCATTTCTTACATTTCATATCTGACGAAGGGCATAGCTCGAAACATGTCATCCTCCTTTGTGGCTACTAAGTTTTTCCACTGGTAGGCAGCCCACACTTCGGTGTGGAGCGTCCGGTCTAGAGAGACTGCCTCCCACTCATCGGGTATGAGGTTTTGCTTGAAGCGCTGCACGGATTCCTGAGACTTGATTGACAGCATCCGCTGATGTCATCCTCCTGCGCCGCCTCAGGTGCCGGAAGCTAGCAGTCAAAGCCGCTGTGCTGTGGGACAGCTTGCGGCAGGTCTGGGACACGGGGGTCGAGCTTCTCTCCCCTCTTCCCCCCTCCTACTCCCATCGTTCCCAGCCATCACCACCTTTACGGCTTCAGTGCTGCTGCAGTCCCCTCAATACCTGGAGAGGCGTCTTCACCCAATCCCTGGGACCATCTATAAGGTATTGCCCTTTAGCTGGATGCCTCCTGCTGTCTACAGTACTTTTACATCGTTTTAATAAATTTGACATTTTTTATTGTGACTTTCATTGTGACTATTTTTCAAGAAGTGAGACTCCAAAGTACCTATTTGTCATTTATCTTGGGAGCGCCAGTACACCCATCTATCTGTTGTGTTATATGTCTCTCAGTCAGGACCTGGGCATGGGTCGGCTGCAACCCTGATTTGACTAACTGGCTTTTTTGGCACCAACCTGTCCATCCCACACAATTTACTAACAATTTTTGGGATCCTTGAGCCCCCATTCACACTGGGGCGACGCTTCTTTGCACCGCGACCTCCGAGGTCGCTGTGCGAGCAGCGCACCGCGACCTCGGAGCGGCCGCCACGGACTTCGTAACATTGAAGTCTATGGCGGTCGCCTCCTGGTCGCCCCAAAGAAGCTCCGGACCCTTTTTCTGAGTCGGAGCGACTTGTGTCGCTCCTATCAGAACGGGTCCGCAGCTTCCCTATGGGAGGCGACCTGCGGCGACCTGTGAGGTGACCAGGTCGCCTCACAGGTCGCCCCAGTGTGAACGGGGGCTGAACATCTGTTCTTCAGTGCCAGGAATTGCTTGTTTGTATTAATTTTGGTAGCAGTTTTGTAACTAATAAAAAAAGCGTAAAAATACAGGCTAAAGGTCTTATGTTGAAGCCAGGAATACCCATGATTAGGACTAAAATAGTCAAAAGCTTTTGGCAATGTGTGAATAACAGGTGTCATCAGGGCCGCTGATAGGGGGGACCACCAGCCCTCTTGTAGGGGGCCCGAGCACACAGGGGGGCCCACACAGAGAGGGGGAAAGAGACAGTTGTCCCTCACTAATCCCCCTCCCTTGTGTGGGCCCCCCCTCCCAGCACTTATCTCTGCTCAGGAATTTATTTGTAAATTGTAACTTTGTTTTTCTCTCTCTGTCTCTCTGATCACTGAGCTCCAACTACCCAGCCTGAATATTTTTCTCAACTCATCTTCTTTTTTATTTAACATACTGACACTTGAAAGATGAACAGGAATTAGTTCATGCATATCAAGCCTCCTGACACCTAATATGTACATAGATTTCCTGGGTCAGTGACTCATCAAAAGGAATGAGGTTCGGATTTGCCACTACCATGGGTTCATGATGAATTCTGCTAAATTGGCAGTCCCAGCAAATCTTTGTGCACATTTGCAAAGGAGAATTTTTAAAAACCATAATACGGGACGGAGCTTGGCCGTGATTCGGAATGGCCGCCTAGCCTGTGCTCTCTGCTGACACAGCGGGGAACAAGCATCACACAGCTACCCTGGCTGCCGAACAGACACCAGCACACTCGCCCAGTACTTGAGCATCTCCAGGCATGTCCCGCAAGAGAGGGAAAGCCGCAGCGTCCTGCCGGCTGTCAGAATTCTTCCGCAGCTCTCAGCCTCATGGATCCCAAAGATGGCGCCAGCTCTAGACACAGAGGAGCAGATACCAAACAGCCTCAGAATGCTGACCCAGATACACAGCGGACTGCTCGAGCCCTCCCAGTACTAGCAGCAAAGACAGACAAAAAAGAGCATCCTATTATGCTTTTGCCTCTCCCAGCCAAAATGCTCTAGCAAGAAAAAAAATCTTTAAACTTTGACATAGAGGGGACGGGGGGGGGGGCGTGGCCACCAGTGTGGAAGATTGACGTGCTCTGATCCCGCTACACAAGGCCACCCTGGACACATCTAATTTATAGGGCTCAGGCAACCTGCAAAGACCTGCACCCCATACCACAAAGACCCGCTCACCGCAGCCGACATGACGCACGCAAGAAAGGAACCAAGCAGCTTAACAAACTGTCCGGCTTCCTCATCTCACAGAGCTCCGGTCTCCAACAAAATGGCGGTGGCCCGGGAACTTAGCAGCGGGACAAGCAGGGAGCTGCTCTGCTCCACAAACTCCATCCACTTCCATCAGTCCCTCCAGCTCACAGAATAGTAGCTAACCCGGACAGTGGACAATACTCTGGCTCTCCTTCACTAGGGATGATCGAACTTTTCAAAAGTTCGGTTCGACCAGAACACCAGAACTTTCAGAAAGTTCGGCCCGGATTTCAGAACCCCGTTGAAATCAATGGGACCCGAACTTCGGTAATCAAAAAACCCAATTTTGAAGCCCTAAAACCCAATAAATGCCCCTAAAAATTGCCTAGGGTTCTGGGTCATGCCCCAGAGACTATTAATCACACAAAAAAAAGTTCTTAAAAATTGTCATTTTTGATAGAGAGCCAATTATTGAAAAAATTATTGAAAAAAAAAAGAGATTTCTTTGGATTTAGTGTCTGGGGGGGGTCTAAAAAGTGTACCTGTGAAGTTTCAGCTCTGTAGCATGTCCAGAACCAGAAAAAAAAAGTTTGTTTGTATTAGGTCACTTACAGAACAGGGATATGGCTCCGCTATTTTCACACCTTGCCGGTTTTGTAGCAAGCGTTTTTTTGGGCTTTTTTGGGGGGTTATTGTAGGCAGGCATAACATCAGAACTTCTGTGTAGGGGTATATATACACACACACTTATATGTATATATAAACATACACATATATAGGTGTGAAAGTAGCAGAACACTATACTTGCGCTAATGAAATAATTAACACCCATATGGCTTCTCTCCTATCACACCTCTATGTGTGTATGTGTATAAATACATATAAGTGTGTGTGTATATATACCCCTATACAGAAGTTCAGATGTTTTGCCTGCCTCCAAAGACCCAAAAAAATGCCCAAAAAAAAAAGCCTGCAATAACACACCTGGGCGTTTTTTTTTGGCGCAGGCGTTTTTTGGGCATTTTTTTGGGGTCTTTGGAGGCAGGCAAAACATCTGAACTTCTGTATAGGGGTATATATACACACACATGTATGTATATATACACATACACATATATAGGTGTTATAGGAGCGGAGCCATATGCCTATTAATTATTTCATTAGCGCAAGCATAGTGTTCTGCTATTTTCACACCTATATATGTGTAGGTGTATATATACATACATGTGTGTGTATATATACCCCTATACACAAGTTCAGATGTTTTGCCTGACTCCAAAGACCCACAAAAAATGCCCAAAAAAACGCCTGCGCCAAAAAAAACCGCCCAGGTGTGTTATTGCAGGCTTTTTTTTTGGGCATTTTTTTGGGGTCTTTGGAGTCAGGCAAAACATCTGAACTTCTGTATAGGGGTATATATACACACACATGTATGTTAGTTACAGTGGCCACAAAACGGGGAGGATAACATGTCTCGGGCAAAGCCCTTCATCAGATCTCCTGTGGTTTTCTGGGGGTGGAGCCAGGGAGTGGGTGGCGACGCCTCTTCCTTTCATTCCCATTTAAATTTCCCTCCTTTTTGAGCCACAGGAGATCTGATGAAGGGCTTTGCCATAAACATGTTATCCTCCCCGTTTTGTGGCCACTAATGTCCTCCCAACTGGCTGACAGCTCACACGGTGGTGTGCTGTGCCCGGCTTAGTGAGGCTGCCTCTGCTTTAGTTTCCCTGGTTACGAGGCCAAGCAGGGTCCGTTGAGTACGTCTCCGTGACTCAGCTGCGGGCGACCAGTGACGCCATCTTCCAGCGCCGCCTCAGCCGCTCGAGGTTAGGAGTGGACACCGCGGTGCAGCCTGAACGATCCTCGCGGCCGGATTGATTTGCGGGAGTTGGGGTTCTCCCCCTCTTCTCCTCCTCCCGTTACTCTTCCAGCCCCTGAGTGTTTCCATCTTTAAGGCCTTACACCCGGACAGGCGTCTCCACCCTATTTCTGGGTCCTCCCTTAAGGTATTGCCTCATCGTCGGACATTTGCTGTCATCACAGTAGATTCTATTGTTTATCATCATCATTATTTTAAGCTTTTTAAATAAACTTGCCAATTTGATGACTTAAGACAAGTGACTTATAAGAGCCCATTGTCATCGTATTTGGGAGCACCAACACACCCATCTATTTGTTGTACAGTTTGTTTCTCAGTCAGGATCTGTGTTTTGGGTAGGCTGCAACCCTGACATGACTTTTGGCTGTTTGGCTTTTTGGTTACCACTCGTCCACCCCACTTCATCTTGGGACCCCTGAACATCTGTCCTACAGCGCCAGGATTTTTTTGTATGTATTCATCGTTACCGGTTACCTCTCCAGCCAATGTGAGCTGCGGCCCTGGGTGTGAGAACTTAGACATTGACAACTCTGGCATCTTTGTTTTGTTGTTTTATTTTATTTAAGGGGATGGGAGAAGGGAATGAGTGAGATACTCATTTAGGCTCAACTAAGTACAACTTGGGACTTTATCCAGAAAAACGTCTGTTAACGCTGCCTTGACGACAGCCGACGCTAGCCAACGCTCACTGACGCTTAGAACAAACTGTAACTTATAAGAAGTGGTGAATCCTCGACTTTAAGTCCAGAAGACTCAGGACTGTGAAGTATTGAACTACTGACACTGCTGCACTGGAAAGTCACTGGCTACTTTCCCCAGGCTTGCACTGGCTTGAGGTAGCTTGTTGTGAATTCCTCTATAGCTGCAACTCTCAACTGGTACTCTGTACAATTCAGGGCCCAAACTGAAGGCGCCCCCTTTACACTTTTAGCTCTTCAGGGTCCACTGACTAGGTACCCCCTCTGTCACTTCAGGGTCCTCAACCTGGGTACCCCTTTTCAGCTATCAGGCACTGGATCCCAAAACCTCTCCCGGAGTGGTCTCCTCTAACACTTCAGGCAGACCCCAAGGGGCAATCCTCAGTACTCACGACCTGTGTAGGATTTTCCTGGACGGAACCCCTCTCGCTCTCCGCTGGTTCTCGGCACACCGGATCTCCTCAGCTCAACTCAGCACTCTCTGAATTCTCAGGTGACACCCCAAGATATCCGCTTCCTCAGACAGGAGGAGATACAGCCGTTCTCTCCCTCCTGGGACTCGGCTCCCACCAAAGATGCAGACTTATGCGCCCCCTTCAGTCGTATATCCTCCCCCAGAATCCTCTGCAGCAGAATCTGCCTTCTGGGGTAGATACAAGTCTGAATGTATCCCTGATTGGGTTTCCTCCACTGCCCTATCAGAAGCCTCCAATAGAGCCAGTGAGGAGACTCCCCTTCTCAGGAGACACACTTGGGGGCCATGACAACCTACCTGACAAAAAGAAACATGGCCCTGCTGTTAGGCAGACAAGGTTTACTATGCATTTACCTAGCACCTACCTGTAGGGTGCAACAAGTGAAAAAGATGCCCACCTTTCTGGAGTCTTATGCGCACCTTGCAATCTACTCTGACATCTCTACCGCCACAGCGCAAAAAAGAAGAGAGCTCGCCCCCATTACTAAAGCACTTCAGCAACTGAATATTCATTACAAATGGGGCTTCCCTACAAAGATCTATATCACCTACCAAGGCAAAACCACAACAATACTTCACCTGAAACAAGAGCTCAAACAACTCCACAATTGGGGCTTATCTCCTGCTCCTGATACAGGTCCATCTACCCAAAGATCTCCACATATTATCAAAGGAGACTGGCGCACAGTAAACAACACTTAACTCCAATTGGACAGTCAAACAACTAAATACCAAAAGGCCTTCTCTCTTTCTTTTTTCTAAATCAATGTTCCCCTCTGTTAGGCTGAATGTTACACATTTGGTAATCATTACTTAATGTTCTGGTTAATTGATGGTAGCGACACGCTACTTCTCGTTTCTTCCTCCCCAAGGTTACAGTATGCTATGCATATTCTCATGTTGTTCTCAACTTTACACGTTTTACTCCCCTTCCTCACGCTCTCCTACCCTCCTTCTATTTCCTCGAGGTATGACTTCCTCATCAACACTGGTACCTCTGTTTTTGCTGTTTAGGTTGCAAAGGGCAAAGACTCTCTCTTTGCCTATAAAACGTACACCTTAGCACTCCACAACCTATCACATGCCTGTTAAAATAGTATCCTTAAATACCAAAGGACTCAACAGCCCATTCAAAACATCCCTATTGTGGAAAGAAGCCTTATCGTCCAAATGCGATATTCTCTGTATCCAAGAGACCCACTTCTCGTCCACCAAAACTCCCCGGTGTGCTCACCCAAAATTTCCACACCTTTTTCTTAAGAAGGCAAGCTCTAAGAAAAGAGGCGTCATAATAGCTATCAAAGATTCAGTGTTTTCCAACTCCATGCAGCCGAATCTGATCCAGATGGGCGTTTTCTAATCCTATCAGCCTCCATAAATAATTCCCAAGCCTTGAAACTTTACATACATAGTAGGTGAGGTTGAATAAAGACAATAGTCCATCCAGTTCAACCTGTGTAGGTGTGTGTGACTGTAATCATCTAACATAGCCCTCAATCTCCTGATCCTTGAGATGTAAGTCTAAGAGTCTTTTGAAAGTCACCATACTACCCGCAGAAACCACCTCTTGTGGTAGACAATTCCACAATCTTGTAGCCCTAACAGTAAAGAACCCCCCACGTTGCCTGAGGTTAAAACGCTTCTCCTCTAATCGCATTGTATGTCCTCGAGTCCTCATGCAATTCCTTCGAATGAACAGCTTTTCTTCTAAGCTGAGATCCCCATTAAGATATTTATAAATTGCTATCATGTCCCCTCTCAGACGTCTTTTCTCCAGGGAAAATAAATCGAGCGATTGCAGCCGCTCTTCATAGGTAAGGTCCTCCAACCCCCTAATCAGTTTAGTTGCCCTTCTCTGGACTTTCTCCAGCTCCAACACATCCCTCCTGAGGACTGGCGACCAGAACTGGACAGAATACTCCAGATGCGGTCGGACCAGAGTTTTATAAAGTGGAAGGATTATAGTCTTATCTCTGGAATACATCCCTTTCTTTATGCATGCTAATATTCTGTTGGCTTTGGAAGCTGCCGCTTGGCATTGCATGCTGTTGCCTAATCTATCATCAACTAAGACTCCCAGATCCTTCTCCATTTTTGATTCCCCCAAGGGTTCCCCTCCTAAGGTGTATTGTGTTTTTATGTTTTTGGTCCCCAAGTGCAAAACCTTACACTTCTCCACATTAAACCTCATTTGCCATGTCGTTGCCCACTCCGTAATTTTGTCCAGGTCATTCTGTAGGATATCTGCTTCATGCTGTGCAGTTATTGCCCTGGCCAATTTTGTGTCATCTGCAAAAACTGATAACGAACTACTGATCCCGTCCTCAATGCTGTTTATGAATAAATTGAACAAGGTTGGTCCCAGGACTGAGCCCTGGGGCACCCCGCTTACTACCTCAGACCAGTCTGAGTATGCGCTGTTTATTACTACCCTTTGGACACTGCCTTTTAGCCAATTCCGTATCCAAGAGCAAACCCTGCTGTCGATACCTGCAGACCTTATTTTATAAATTAAGCGCTTGTGGGGAACTGTATCAAACGCCTTAGCGAAATCCAAGTACACCACATCCACTGGTCTCCCCCTATCTAGCTCACAGCTCACTTCCTCGTAGAATGCTAAGAGATTGGTTTGACAAGATCGCCCATTTGTAAACCCGTGCTGGTTACTACTGATGATGTTGTTATCTTTAGCATACTCTACGATATAGTCCCTTATCATCCCCTCCAAAAGTTTACATATTATTGATGTCAGACTGACAGGCCTATAATTTCCCGGGATATGTCTCTGGCCCTTTTTGAATATCGGAATCACGTTAGCCTTCCTCCAATCCCCTGGTACATCTCCTGTCCTAATACTGTCAGCAAAGATCAGGAACAGTGGTCTAGATATAACCATACTGAGTTCCTTGAGCACTCTCGGATGTACGCCATCCGAGCCTGGTGATTTGTTTGTGTTAAGTTTATCCAGTCTTTCCCTGATTTCCCCCTCTGTTAGCCATAGTGGCAAGTCCTGTGTATTACTACTAACCATACAGTCATGGTCAGTGTACCCTTCCTTTTCCTGCGTAAAGACTGACGAGAAAAAAGAATTCAGCACGGTTGCTTTTTCAGTGTCCTCTGTAACCATCCTCCCATCATCGCTAATTATGTGTGCAATATGCTCTGCCCTAGTTTTTTTGCTATTGATATATTTAAAGAATTTCTTTGGGTTTTTTTTACTATCCTCCGCTATTTGTCTCTCAAAGTTGATTTTAGCCATCTTGATTTCGTGTTTACACTTCTTATTTTCCTCCTTGTATTGCTGGAAGGCCGATACAGTGCCCTCTGATTTATATTTCTTGAAGGCCAATTTTTTTCCCCTAATAAGTTTTTTAACGCTACGGTTTAGCCAGCCAGGTTTGGCTTTGTCTCTTCTAAATTTATTCCCCATAGGAATGCACTGCAAGATGCCTTTGCTTAATATTGTTCTAAAGCATTCCCATTTTTCCTCTGTGGTCAGTGATCCCAGGGTTTGGTCCCAGTTTACCCTTTCCATCAATGAGTACAATTTTGGAAAGTCTGCCCTTCTGAAGTTTAGGGTTCTTATGTTCCCCACTTGCCTTTTTATATTGTTATTTATACTAAATGTGATCATCCTGTGATCGCTAGAGCCCAGGTTGTCCTGGACTCCTACCTCCGAGATTATGTCTGGGTCATTAGTGATCAATAGATCCAGGATAGCATTCTCTCTAGTAGGGGAATCCACCAACTGCGACATGTAGTTATCCTGTAAGGTTTCCGTGAATAGCCGGGCCTTATGCGAGTGTGCAGTCCCCTCTTCCCAGTCAATGTCGGGATAATTGAAGTCCCCCAATATGATGACTGATCCTAGTTTTGCCGCTTTACCTATTAGTGCTAAAAATTCCAGCTCTACCTCCTCCCCTTGGTTAGGTGGCCTATAGCAAACCCCCACAACTACTTTTCCCTTATCTTCTTCCCTATCGAGTTCAACCCACACAGATTCTAAATCCATGCTCATCCCATCCGTAATGTCACTCCTTTCTAGCACCTTTATATTGTTCTTGACATAGAGACATACCCCTCCCCCTCTTTTACCAACCCTGTCCTTCCGGTACACCGAATACCCTTGGATATTGGCCAGCCAGTCATGTGAGGGGTCGAACCAAGTATCCGTTATTCCCACAAGGTCTATGTCCTCCTCATGTACTAACATGTCCAACTCATCCATCTTATTAGCTAGGCTCCTGGCATTAGCATATACCCCTCTTAGTTTTACGGAAGTTAAACGTGATTGGCGGTTTTGTTTATTTCTGTTTGGTCTGCTGTTCTCCCGCACAGACCCGCCAATTGATGTTGTTGACCTACTGTCGCTATTGACCCTACAACTGCCTTCAGTCCTCTGCTCCCTCCTGACTGATTCTATTTCTGAGCCCTCCCCCCCGTCTCCTAGTTTAAAAGCCCCTCCAACTCGGTGGCCATCTTTCTCCCCAAAAGAGCTGTACCGTCCCCATTAAGGTGCAGCCCATCCTTACTAAAGAGCCGGTAGCCGACTGAGAAGTCAGCCCAGTTCTCCAGGAACCCAAACCCCTCCTTCCTACACCAATTCCTCAGCCACTTGTTAACTTCCCTAAGCTCCTTCTGCCTCTCCTGTGTGGCTCGAGGTACAGGCAGTATTTCAGAGAAAACCACCTTGGAGGTCCTTTTCCTCAATCTATTACCTAAGTCCCTGAAATCGTTCTTAAGGATCCTCCACCTACCTTTAACTTTGTCATTAGTGCCCACGTGCACCATGACCGCTGGGTCATCCCCAGCCCCGCCCAACAATCTGTCTGCCAGATCTGCGATGTGCCGAACTCGGGCGCCCGGTAAACAACAAACTGTTCGGTTCACGCGATCTTTTTTACAGATTTCCCTCTCTGTCCTCTTGATAATTGAGTCCCCAACTACCACAACCTTTCTAACCTTTCCTGAGTTACGGCCCCCCTTCTTCCTGGAGCCGTCCCTCCCCTGGCAGCTGGGGGAGGGCGCATGCTCCAGCTCTGCCACCCCTGAGTTGATATCCCCCTCAACCTGCAACTCGGCAAACATGTTAGGGTGTACCAACTCAGGACTGGCCTCCCTGACTCTCCTCCCCCTAACATTCCTAACAGTCACCCAGCTGCGTACCTCTGCTGCTTGCGTCTCCTCTATTCCTTCCTCCTCTATGCTGACCCCTGCCAGCGCCTGATGGGTAAAGTCCAAGCTCCTTTCCAGGTTGTAGATGCCACGCAGTCTTGTCACTGTGTTCTCTAGATCCACGATGTGGGCTTCCAGAGCAACAAGTCGCTCACATCTTGCACAGCAGTATTCGTCCTCGATTGTTTCATCAAGGAACGCATACATGCCGCAAGAAGTGCACTGAGTGGCATCCCCAATCCTGTCGGACATTATTACCCTCTACTCTATGGGGATAATATTAACGACCTGCTCTTCCTTACCTACACTACCTCTAACTTCCCTGGTACAAAACCTGGGGTACCCACCAGTCGCTAATACCCTCACCAGTCACTAGATACTCACCAGTCGCAAGGATCCTCACCAGTCGCAAGATACTCACCAGTCGCAAGATACTCACCAGTCGCAAGATACTCACCAGTCGCAAGATACTCACCAGTCGCAAAGATACTCACCAGTCGCAAGCTACTTCACCAGTCGCAAGGATACTCACCAGTGCAAGGATACTCACCAGTCGCAAGGATACTCACCAGTCGCAAGGATACTTCACCAGTCGCAAGGATACTCACCAGTCGCAAGGATACTCACCAGTCACAAGGATACTCACCAGTCGCAAGGATACTCACCAGTCGCAAGGATACTCACCAGTCGCAAAGATACTCACCAGTCACAAGGACACTCACCAGTCGCAAAGATACTTCCAGTCGCAAGGATACTCACCAGTCGCAAGCTACTTCACCAGTCGCAAGGATACTCACCAGTGCAAGGATATTCACCAGTTGCAAGGATACTCACCAGTTGCAAGGATACTCACCCGTCACAAGGTACTCACCAGTCGCAAGGATACTCACCAGTCGCAAAGATACTCACCAGTCGCAAAGATACTCACCAGTCGCAAAGATACTCACCAGTCGCAAGATACTCACCAGTCGCAAAGATACTCACCAGTCGCAAGGACACTCACCAGTCGCAAAGATACTCACCAGTCGCAAAGATACTCACCAGTCGCAATGATACTCACCAGTCGCAAAGATACTCACCAGTCGCAAAGATACTCACCAGTCGCAGGGATACTCACCTGTCGCAAGGATACTCACCAGTCGCAAGGACACTCACCAGTCGCAAAGATACTCACCAGTCGCAAAGATACTCACCAGTCGCAAGGATACTCACCTGTCGCAAGGATACTCACCAGTCGCAAGGACACTCACCAGTCGCAAAGATACTCACCAGTCGCAAGGACACTCACCAGTCGCAAAGATACTCACCAGTCGCAAAGATACTCACCAGTCGCAAAGATACTCACCAGTCGCAAGGATACTCACCAGTCGCAAAGATACTCACCAGTCGCAAGGACACTCACCAGTCGCAAAGATACTCACCAGTCGCAAAGATACTCACCAGTCGCAAGGATACTCACCTGTCGCAAGGATACTCACCAGTCGCAAGGACACTCACCAGTCGCAAAGATACTCACCAGTCGCAAAGATACTCACCAGTCGCAAAGATACTCACCAGTCGCAAGGATACTCACCTGTCGCAAGGATACTCACCAGTCGCAAGGACACTCACCAGTCGCAAAGATACTCACCAGTCGCAAAAGATACTCACCAGTCGCAAGGATACTCACCTGTCGCAAGTATACTCACCAGTCGCAAGGACACTCACCAGTCGCAAAGATACTCACCAGTCGCAAAGATACTCACCAGTCGCAGGGATACTCACCTGTCGCAAGGATACTCACCAGTCGCAAGGACACTCACCAGTCGCAAAGATACTCACCAGTCGCAAAGATACTCACCAGTCGCAAGGATACTCACCTGTCGCAAGGATACTCACCAGTCGCAAGGACACTCACCAGTCGCAAAGATACTCACCAGTCGCAAGGACACTCACCAGTCGCAAAGATACTCACCAGTCGCAAAGATACTCACCAGTCGCAAAGATACTCACCAGTCGCAAGGATACTCACCAGTCGCAAAGATACTCACCAGTCGCAAGGACACTCACCAGTCGCAAAGATACTCACCAGTCGCAAAGATACTCACCAGTCGCAAGGATACTCACCTGTCGCAAGGATACTCACCAGTCGCAAGGACACTCACCAGTCGCAAAGATACTCACCAGTCGCAAAGATACTCACCAGTCGCAAAGATACTCACCAGTCGCAAGGATACTCACCTGTCGCAAGGATACTCACCAGTCGCAAGGACACTCACCAGTCGCAAAGATACTCACCAGTCGCAAAAGATACTCACCAGTCGCAA
This sequence comes from Pelophylax lessonae, assembly GCF_965119305.1. NCBI lineage: Eukaryota > Metazoa > Chordata > Amphibia > Anura > Ranidae > Pelophylax > Pelophylax lessonae. The sequence goes on along the minus strand of NC_138774.1, from coordinate 261,625,098 downwards.
GGATACTCACCTGTCGCAAGTATACTCACCAGTCGCAAGGACACTCACCAGTCGCAAAGATACTCACCAGTCGCAAGGATACTCACCTGTCGCAAGGATACTCACCAGTCGCAAGGACACTCACCAGTCGCAAAGATACTCACCAGTCGCAAGGACACTCACCAGTCGCAAAGATGCTCACCAGTCGCAAAGATACTCACCAGTCGCAAGGATACTCACCTGTCGCAAGGATACTCACCAGTCGCAAGGACACTCACCAGTCGCAAAGATACTCACCAGTCGCAAAGATACTCACCAGTCGCAAGGATACTCACCTGTCGCAAGGATACTCACCAGTCGCAAGGACACTCACCAGTCGCAAAGATACTCACCAGTCGCAAAAGATACTCACCAGTCGCAAGGATACTCACCTGTCGCAAGTATACTCACCAGTCGCAAGGACACTCACCAGTCGCAAAGATACTCACCAGTCGCAAGGATACTCACCTGTCGCAAGGATACTCACCAGTCGCAAGGACACTCACCAGTCGCAAAGATACTCACCAGTCGCAAGGACACTCACCAGTCGCAAAGATACTCACCAGTCGCAAAGATACTCACCAGTCGCAAAGATACTCACCAGTCGCAAGGACACTCACCAGTCGCAAAGATACTCACCAGTCGCAAGGACACTCACCAGTCGCAAAGATACTCACCAGTCGCAAAGATACTCACCAGTCGCAAAGATACTCACCAGTCGCAAGGATACTCACCTGTCGCAAGGATACTCACCAGTCGCAAGGACACTCACCAGTCGCAAAGATACTCACCAGTCGCAAAGATACTCACCAGTCGCAAGGATACTCACCTGTCGCAAGGATACTCACCAGTCGCAAGGACACTCACCAGTCGCAAAGATACTCACCAGTCGCAAAAGATACTCACCAGTCGCAAGGATACTCACCTGTCGCAAGTATACTCACCAGTCGCAAGGACACTCACCAGTCGCAAAGATACTCACCAGTCGCAAGGACACTCACCAGTCGCAAAGATACTCACCAGTCGCAAGGATACTCACCAGTCGCAAGGATACTCACCTGTCGCAAGGATACTCACCAGTCGCAAAGATACTCACCAGTCGCAAAGATACTCACCAGTCGCAATGATACTCACCAGTCACAAGATACTCACCAGTCGCAAGGATACTCACCAGTCGCAAGGATACTTACCAGACTTCCCAGGTACTCAGTTGCAGAGACAGTCACACAGCAGTCAGTCGCAGTACAGACAAACAGCTATTGATTTCTTACAGAGTACAGTCACACAGCTTTCCCCCTGTTTGCAGCTGCTGCTCTACTCACAGCTGCTGACACATACACACACACACACTGGGACGGATGTCTCCTCCTCCTCACTCGGCACGGACGGTCCTCCTCCTCTTCTTCCAGGCACTAAGGAAGGCGGGATCTGACCTCCGCCGCCGCCGCCGCCGCTCTCTGCCTCGGCTCCCGTCCTCCACCTCCGCTCAGTTGCTGGTCCCTGCACGGTGCACCCGCACCCCTTGTGCGGCTTCCCCCGCACGTGTCCCCGCAGCTCCTCTTCCTTCCTCCTCTCTCCCTTGCCGCACGAACCGCACGAACCCTCACTTCCGGTTCCGGTTCCGATCACAAGACCTACAATCCTACATATTTCAACCCCTCACTGTAAGTGGGGACTTTAACAAAGTGTTAGACCCCACAATTTACTCTACGAACACCTCCCGGAGATATTCTCAGACCCAAAGATCCTTTTTCTCATATGAAGACTTATATGAGGCGCTGTGCTCATGGCAACGAGAGAGACTTTACATACTATTCTGCTGCTCATGAGGTCTACTCCAGAATTGACTTTTTTTTTTTTACTGAAAAATACACACTTCAAAAAATCATTTAATCTACTGTGGGAGTCATAACCTGGTAAGACCATGCCCCTATATCGATAGATGTTCTGCTAAGCAGTAGGGATGATCGCACTTTTGAAAAGTTCAGTTCGACCAGAACACCCGAATTTACCGAAAGTTCGGTTCGGATTCCAGAACCCCATTGAAATCAATGGGACCCGAACTTCGGGAATCAAAAGACACCATTTTGAAGCCCCAAAACCAAATAAATGCCCCTAAAAAGTGCATAGGGTTCTGGGTCATGCCCCATGGACTATGAATCAGGCAAAAAAAAGTTATTAAAAATTGTCATTTTTGATAGAGAGCCAATTATTAAAAAAATTATTGGGAAAAAAAATGAGATTTCTTTGGATTTAGTGTCTGGGGGGTCTAAAAAGTGTACCTGTGAAGTTTCAGCTATGTAGCATGTCCAGAACCAGAAAAAAATAGATTATTTTTCTAATTTCAGTAGCGCAGGGATGGTGTTACCCTCCTTTCACACCTGGGCATTTTTGTTTCAGGCGTTTTTTGGGCATTTTTTGAAGGCGTTTGGAGGCAGGCATGACATCTGAAATTCTGATTAGGGGTGTATATATATATATATATATATATATATGTGTATGTATATATATATATATATATGTGTGTGTGTTTGTGTATATATATATATATATATATTTGTGTATGTATATTGTGACAGGAAGTCAGGTTTCAGTCTAGGGGTGTTGTCACAGACGGGAGATACACTTCTGCTTTGTTTAGACAATTCACCAATTACTATAGGGTGTTGGCTGCAGAGGTAGCCAGGAAGGTGTAAGGACATTGAAAAAGCGTCAGCTATTCAGAATGAGGAAATTAAGGCCTCTATAAGTAATCCAGGGGATGATTACTGATTGCTGCCTCCTGAGGCTGTGTGAGCTGAGGAGAGCAGTCAGCTGAGAGACTTCTAAAGGTGAGGTGATGAACTTTTTCTGTGTGAAGAGAAACAAATGGACATTTTCTGTGTGAAGAGAAAATAAATGGACTATTGAGTGTCTCCTGTAGGATCAGCAGTGTCTGCCCAGCAGTAGGTTGGGACAGACTCCTTAGGTAGGTTCCTGTGTGTGTGAAGGTAGATGCCCACAGCGGCCAGGATTTATTTTGTGTTTTATTTTTGATTTCTGATGTTTTGGATGCTTGCCCTTGTTTGAAGAAAATAAAACCAGACTGTTGTTTTCAACCACTCCTCGGCTATCTCCCTGTGTAACGACCTCCCCCCAAGGGGGTCAACCACACCCGCCACCAAGCTAATCCCTCACAATATATATATATATATATATATATATATATATGTGTGTGTGTGTGTGTATACATATACTGACATGGCAGTGGCAGAGTCAGGTCACCCTAAACTACACTATGGTCACCCTGACATGGCAGAGTTCGGTCACCCTGGCAGGGCAGAGTCAGGTCACCCTAAACTACACTGCGGTCACCCTGACATGGCAGAGTTCGGTCACCCTGACATGGCTTGCCCTTGTTTGAAGAAAATTGCAAGAATAAAACCATAGACTGTTGTTTTCAACCACTCCTCGGCTATCTCCCTGTGTAAGGACCCCCCCCAAGGGGATCATCCACACCTGCCACCGAGCTAATCCCTCACATATGGTGGAGGATGCGGGCAGTTAAAGTAAACCCAAAATGGAGATACTGAAACAACTGATTATATTGAATGCAGCTCAACAGCAAGCAAATGCAGCTCAACAGCAGGCAAATGCGGATTTTCAGCGGAGCTTTGCAGCTCAACAAAAGGCTCACCAAGAGAGTAGAGTTGAGAGGACACCTGGATGTCCGTGTTCGGCGGGTTCGGCCGAACTTGAAAAAAAAGTCCGGGTCCGTGTCCCGGACTTTTTCCGAACTTTACCCGGACACCGAACCCCATTGAAGTCAATGGGGACCCGAACTTTCAGGCACTAAAATGGCTCTAAAACACCAATGGAAAGGGCTAGAGTGCTGCAAATGGCAGCAAAACATAGTTAAGAGCATGGCAAGTGCTCTGCAAACAAATGTGGATAGGGAAATAACATAAAACAACAAAAAAAATGAGAAAAATAAAACAATGTTCTTCATCTGTGAAGGACGAGGCCCATATGGAGTAGGAGGGAGGTTGAGGTGGTGGTGGATGTGGCGGTGTCATAGGCGTGCGCACAGGGTGTGCCGGGTGTGCCTGGGCACACCCTAATCACCTAGGGCACATTAGCATTATCGCTCTGTTTGCCAGTGAGGAGATGGGAAAGATCTCCCTCGGACCTGCTCTGCCATAAGAGAAGTGCCACACACTTATATTTCACTTTGCCAGCAGGGAGAGTAATGTACCGGGGCCATATACATGTAGGTAAACACATGCATGTGTATTTAAACTTTGGGGTGCACACCCTAATGCCATAGGCTGCGCACACATATGGGCGGTGTAGGTGGAAGCGGCGGTGGAGGACGACGAGGTAGCCAACACTGCTTTTTTTCAGTCATTTTAAATGAGGGTACACCCCAAAAGAGTGAGAAAGATCAAAAATAGAACAATGGCTGGGTAAGGTCGGTATCCATCTCTATTCTGCACAAGGTACGGAAAAGTCCTGTGGGATCCATGCCTGGTTCATTTTAATGAACGTGAGCTTGTCCACATTGTCTCTTGGCAGGCGGCTGCGCTTGTCTGTGATAACGCCCCCAGCCGTGCTAAATACACGTTCAGATAATACACTAGCTGCAGGGCACGCCAGCACCTCCAAGGCGTAAAGGGCAAGCTCAGGCAATGTGCCCAATTTGGAGACCCAGAAGTTGAAGGGGGCAGACCCGTCATTCACTACATGTAGGCGTGTGCACACATACTGCTCCACCATGTTGGTGAAATGCTGCCTCCTGCTAAGACGTTCCATATGACCTGCTGGTGCTGCTGTTTGTTGTGGCGTGCTGACAAAGCTTTTCCACATTTCGGCCATGCTAACCCTGCCTTCTGAGGTGCTGGCGGTGCCCTGGTTGCGTTGGCGACCTCTTCCTCCTCCTCCTCCTCCTCTGCCTTGGCCTTGTGCTTCCACTGTGGCCCCGCTGTCAGGTGGGAATGCCAGCAGCATCGCGTCTACCAGCGTGCGCTTGTACTCGCGCATCTTGCGATCGCGCTCCAGTGCGTGAATTAAGGACGGTATGTTGTCCTTGTAACGGGGATCCAGCAGTGTGGCCACCCAGTAATCAGCACAAGTTAGAATATGGGCAACTCGGCGGTCATTGTGGAGACACTGCAGCATGTAATCGCTCATGTGTGCCAGGCTGCCCAGAGGCAACGAAAGGCTGTCCTCTGTGGGAGGTGTATCGTCTGTGTCCTCTGTATCCCCCCAGCCACGCACCAGTGATGGCCATGAGCTGGCCTGGGTGCCACCCTGCTGTGAACATGGTTCCATCTCCTCCTCCATCTCCTCCTCCTCATCCTCCAGAACTGTGCCCCTGCTGGACAAATGTATCCCTGGCGTTTGTGGGTGCAGGAACCCACCCTCGGAGCCACTTGCGAATGACTTCCCTGAAAGCCTTGGAAATGTTACCTCTTCATCCTCCTCCTCCTCCTCCTCCTCATCCTGTGCCACATCCTCTTCCATCATTGCCCGAATCGTTTTTTGAAGGAGGCATAGAAGTGGTATAGTTAAGCTGACAACGGCGTCATCAGCACTGGCCATGTTGGTGGAGTACTCCAAACAGCGCAACAAGGCACACAGGTCTTGCATGGAGGCCCAGTTATTGGTGGTGAAGTGGTGCTGTTCCGCAGAGCGACTCACGCGTGCGTGCTGCAGCTGAAACTCAACTATGGCCTGCTGCTGCTCGCACAGTCTTTCCAGCATGTGCAAGGTGGAGTTCCACCTTGTGGGCATGCCACATATGAGGCGGTGAGCGGGAAGGCCGAAGTTACGCTGCAGCGCTGACAGGCGAGCAGCAGCAGGGTGAGAACGCCGAAAGTGCGCACAGACGGCCCACACTTTCTGCAGCAGCTCTGACATATCGGGGTAATTTTTAAGGAACCTCTGCACCACCAAATTCAGCACATGCGCCAGGCAAGGGATGTGCGTCAAACCAGCTAGGCCCAGAGCTGCTATGAGATTTCGCCCGTTATCGCACACCACCAGGCCGGGCTTGAGGCTCGCTGGCAGCAACCACTCATTTGTCTGCTGTTCCATGCTCCTCCACAACTCCTGCGCGGTGTGTGGTTTTTCCCCCAAACAGGCAAGTTTTAAAACTGCCTGCTGTCGTTTACCCCTGGCTGTGCGGAAGTTGGTGGTGAAGGTGTTACACTGACCGGATGAGGAGGCGGTAGAGGAGGAGGAAGCGGAGTAGGAGGATTTAGGAACAGGAGGCAAACTGAAGCGCCCTGCAATCCTCGGTGGTGGAAGGACATGCGCCAAATTGCTATCCGCCTCAGGCCCATCCGCCACTGCATTTACCCAGTGTGCCGTTAGGGAGATATAATGCCCCTGACCGTGCTTACTGGTCCATGTATCGGTAGTTAGGTGGACCTTGGCGCAGATGGCGTTGCGCAGTGCACACCTGATTTTTTCCCCCACTTGGTTGTGCAGGGAAGGGATGGCTTGCCTGGAAAAGTAGTGGCGGCTGGGCACGACGTACTGTTGGACAGCCACCGACATAAGGCTTTTAAAACTGTGCGTCTCCACCAGACGGAATGACAGCATTTTATAGCATTTTATATAGATACTTCTATACAATCCATTTAATACATACTCAGTAATCACTTCCTTTTACTCATTCCATATAGATACTGAGTTTACGTGATTACCATCATCAATCTCATCACTTTCATTCATATCTCTTTTGTGTGCGGTGTCCTTCGCCTTGTCCGCGGACCGTATGCTCCCTCAGCTCCCGTGGGAGGCGTTTGGATCTCTGCCTCTGCCTCCAGCTATGCTTCACTGCCAGTCTCACTGTGTAAGTTTGCGGGAACGTGGGAATTTTTTCCCCTCCCCCCCCCCCAGTCTCTTTACCATCATATAATACAATGTCTCTTATATATATCTCTTATAGATACGGATCATATACCTACTCTTGAAGAAGTGGAAAGTTTAGTCCACGAAACGCGTCAGTTACGAAGGGTTATGATGTATTTTTATACTCTGTTACTTTTTTTACATTGTCATGCTGGTCTATTTGAATCTGGCTTGGGGGTGTTTAGCCTTGCCATTGAATTTTATACTATCTATCTATGATGTTTGTATTTATGTATCATGTTTCTACATGCAAAATTTGTGCATATATCAATAAATGAAGTCATTTTGTTCCACCAGTCTTGTCAAGTTATGTCTCTCATCTAAAGTCCCAATCTCTTTGCAATTGTATATCCACCAGACGGAATGACAGCATTTCAAAGGCCAAGAATTTTTTGAAATGCTGGCATTCAGGGCCAGGGATCGCGGGTGGGTAGGGGGGTACTTCCTCTTCCTCTGAAGTGTTTGGGAGATGGAAAGCTGAACGCTTCCACGGGACATTGTGGAGATGGTTGGTGACCCAGGTGGTGGTGTTGCTGACAGATCGTCTGTTTGCGGGGTGGCAGGTGCCGGTATCACTACAGTGGTGGATGGAGAGGCCGAGACTGCAGCAGAAGAGAAAGCAGGAGGAGCCAGAGACCTTTCTTGGTTTTGAAGGTGTCTACTCCACTGCAGCTCGTGCTTTGCACTTAGATGCCTGATCATGCAGGTTGTGCTCAGGTTGAGAAGGTTTATGCCTCGCTTCAGGCTCTGATTGCACAGGGTGCAAACCACTCGTGTCCTGTCATCAGCACATTTTCTGAAGAACTTCCATGCTAGAGAACTCCTTTGAGCTGGCTTTGGTGCACTCAGTCCCTTGCTGCGTTGGGCAGTAGCAGGCGTAGTGTCTAGGGCATGGCCGCTCCGCTTCTGCACCCTGCTCCCTCTTCTGCTGTGCTGGTGGCTCTGTGCGACCACCGCCTCTTCCTCCAAACTACTCAGGTCACCTGCATGACCTTCATTCCATGTGGGGTCGAGGACCTCATCGTCCTCCACATCATCTTCCACCCAGTCTTCACCCCTGCCCTCCTTGTCGGTCTCCACAATTCTGAGTGCCGCAGCAGTTGGCACCTGCGTTTCGTCATCATCGGAGACGTGCTGTGATGGTCCTTCCATGTACTCATCTTGAGAAATAAGTGGTTGGGCATCGCTGCACTCAATCTCTTCCACTTCTGGGGCAGGACTAGGTGGATGGCCCTGGGAAACCCTGCTGACAGAGTCATCAAAAAGAAGAAAAGACTGCTGCATGACTTGGGGCTCAGACTGCTTGCCTGATTTGCAAGGGGTTGAGGTGAAAGACGGTTGGACATTGGCTGCAGGTGCCAACTCTGACCTTTCCGTTCTGGCCTCATCACTTCTAGAGGCACATGATGCCCTACCAAATATTGCTGCAGGTTCTGTCGCCTACTCACACTTGAGGAAGGTGTTTCACTTGTGCGTGTAGCTGGCACAGATCGACCACGTCCTCTCCTTGCAACAGGAGCTCTACCAGAAGCACCACGACCCAGGCCACGGCCCCTATTTGACGGTCTCCTCATATTTCTGTAATTTATGATCTTGCCCTAGAAAGGTGTTTATTGAATAGCGGAACAAAACAACAACAGTATCGCATGGGTGTATCTCACAGTCAAATATGCAAACTATGCCGCAATTTAATTTTTTTTACCCCAAAAGGGTGTTTATTAAATAGCGGAATAGAAAAACGGTATACAAATACAACGGGTGTATCTCACAGTCAAACATGCAAAGTATGACGCAAATTAAATTTTTTTCACCCCAAAAGGGTGTATTTTGAATAGCGGAATATAAAAAAGGATATAAAACGGTGTATCTCACATGTACAAACACAGACTAGGCCCCGATTACAATTTTTTGTACCCTAAAGGGAGGATGAGGAAGAGTAGTAGGAGGAGTTCGGAACAGGAGGCAAACTGAAGCGCCCTGCAATCCTCGGCGGTGGAAGGAGATGCGCCAAACAAATTTAAAAGATGTATCTCACACGTACCGATACAGACTATGCCGTAATTTAATTTTTTACACTCCAAAAGGGTGTATATTGAATAGCGGAATAGGAAAAATTTGATAAAACAGAGTATCTCACACGTACAAACACAGACTAGGCCCCGATTACAATTTTTTGTACCCTAAAGGCAGGATGAGGATGAGGAAGAGGAGTAGGAGGAATTCAGAACAGGAGGCAAACTGAAGCGCCCTGCAATTCTCAGCGGTGGAAGGAGATGCTCCAAACAAATTTGAAAAGGTGTATCTCACATGTACCGATACAGACTATGCCGAAATTAAATTTTTTACACTCAAACAGGGTGTATATTGAATAGCGGAATTGAAAAAATTTTACAAAACGGTGTATCTCACACGTACAAACACAGACTAGGCCCCGATTACAATTTTTTGTACCCTAAAGGCAGGATGAGGAAGAAGAGTAGGAGGAGGTCTGAACAGGAGGCAAACTGAAGCACCCTGCAAACCTCGGCGGTATGAAATGCGCCCCAAAAATTGGAAAGGTGTATCTCACACGTACCGATACAGACTATCCCGCAATTTAATTCTTTTTACCCCAAGGGTGTAGATTGAATAGCGGAATAGAAAATATGATATAAAAAGGTGTATGTATCTCACACGTACAGACCCAGACTAGGCCCCGATTACTATTTTTTGTACCCCAAAGGCAGGATGAGGAGTAGGAGGAGTTCGGAACAGGCAGGAGGCAAACTGAAGCACCCTGCAATCCTCGGCGGTATGAGATACGCCCCAGAAATTGGAAAGGTGTATCTCACACGTACCGATACAGACTATCCTGCAATTTAATTCTTTTTACCCAGAGGGTGTAGATTGAATAGCGGAATAGAAAATATGATATAAAAAGGTGTATGTATCTCACACGTACAGACCCAGACTAGGCCCCGATTACTATTTTTTGTACCCCAAAGGCAGGATGAGGAGTAGGAGGAGTTCGGAACAGGCAGGAGGCAAACTGAAGCACCCTGCAATCCTCGGCGGTATGAGATACGCCCCAGAAATTGGAAAGGTGTATCTCACACGTACCGATACAGACTATCCCGCAATTTAATTCTTTTTACCCAGAGGGTGTAGATTGAATAGCGGAATAGAAAATATGATATCAAAAGGTGTATGTATCTCACACGTACAGACCCAGACTAGGCCCCGATTACTATTTTTTGTACCCCAAAGGCAGGATGAGGAGTAGGAGGAGTTCGGAACAGGCAGGAGGCAAACTGAAGCACCCTGCAATCCTCGGCGGTATGAGATGCGCCCCAAAAATTGGAAAGGTGTATCTCACACGTTACGATACAGACTATCCCGCAAGTTAATTCTTTTTACCCCAAGGGTGTAGATTGAATAGCGGAATAGAAAATATGATATCAAAAGGTGTATGTATCTCACACGTACAGACCCAGACTAGGCCCCGATTACTATTTTTTGTACCCCAAAGGCAGGATGAGGAGTAGGAGGGGTTCGGAACAGGCAGGAGGCAAACTGAAGCACCCTGCTATCCTCGGCGGTATGAGATGCTCCCCAGAAATTGGAAAGGTGTATCTTACACGTACCGATACAGACTATCCCGCAATTTAATTATTTCTACCCCAAGGGTGTAGATTGAATAGCGGAATAGAAAATATGATATCAAAAGGTGTATGTATCTCACACGTACAGACCCAGACTAGGCCCCGATTACTATTTTTTGTACCCCAAAGGCAGGATGAGGAGTAGGAGGAGTTCGGAACAGGCAGGAGGCAAACTGAAGCACCCTGCAATCCTCGGCGGTATGAGATGCGCCCCAAAAATTGGAAAGGTGTATCTCACACGTACCGATACAGACTATCCCGCAATTTAATTCTTTTTACTCCAAGGGTGTAGATTGAATAGCGGAAAAGAAAATATGATATCAAAAGATGTATGTATCTCACACGTACAGACCCAGACTAGGCCCTGATTACTATTTTTTGTACCCCAAAGGCAGGATGAGGAGTAGGAGGAGTTCGGAACAGGCAGGAGGCAAACTGAAGCACCATGCAATCCTCTGCGGTATGTGATGCGCCCCAAAAAATTGGAAAGGTGTATCTCACACGTACCGATACAGACTATCCTGCAATTTAATTGTTTTTACCCCAAGGGTGTAGATTGAATAGCGGAATAGAAAATATGATATCAAAAGGTGTATGTATCTCACACGTACAGACCCAGACTAGGCCCCGATTACTATTTTTTGTACCCCAAAGGCAGGATGAGGAGTAGGAGGAGTTCGGAACAGGCAGGAGGCAAACTGAAGCACCCTGCAATCCTCGGCGGTATGAGATGCGCCCCAAAAATTGGAAAGGTGTATCTCACACGTACCGATACAGTCTATCCCGCAATTTAATTGTTTTTACCCCAAGGGTGTAGATTGAATAGCGGAATAGAAAATATGATATCAAAAGGCGTATGTATCTCACACGTACAGACCCAGAGTAGGCCCCGATTACTATTTTTTTTACCCCAAAGGCAGGATGAGGAGTAGGAGGAGTTCGGAACAGGCAGGAGGCAAACTGAAGCACCCTGCAATCCTCGGCGGTATGAGATGCACCCCAGAAATTGGAAAGGTGTATCTCACACGTACCGATACAGACTATCCCGCAATTTAATTCTTTTTACCCCAAGGGTGTAGATTGAATAGCGGAATAGAAAATATGATATCAAAAGGTGTATGTATCTCACACGTACAGACCCAGACTAGGCCCCGATTACTATTTTTTGTACCCCAAAGGCAGGATGAGGAGTAGGAGGAGTTCGGAACAGGCAGGAGGCAAACTGAAGCACCCTGCAATCCTCTGCGGTATGAGATGCGCCCCAGAAATTGGAAAGGTGTATCTTACACGTACCGATAAAGACTATCCCGCAATTTAATTCCTTTTACCCCAAGGGTGTAGATTGAATAGCGGAATAGAAAATATGATATCAAAAGGTGTATGTATCTCACACGTACAGACCCAGACTAGGCCCCGATTACTATTTTTTGTACCCCAAAGGCAGGATGAGGAGTAGGAGGAGTTCGGAACAGGCAGGAGGCAAACTGAAGCACCCTGCAATCCTCTGCGGTATGAGATGCGCCCCAGAAATTGGAAAGGTGTATCTTACACGTACCGATAAAGACTATCCCGCAATTTAATTCTTTTTACCCCAAGGGTGTAGATTGGATAGCGGAATAGAAAATATGATATCAAAAGTTGTATGTATCTCACACGTACAGACCCAGACTAGGCCCCGATTACTATTTTTTGTACCCCAAAGGCAGGATGAGGAGTAGGAGGAGTTCGGAACAGGCAGGAGGCAAACTGAAGCACCCTGCAATCCTCGGCGGTATGAGATGCGCCCCAAAAATTGGAAAGGTGTATCTCACACGTACCGATACAAACTATCCTGCAATTTTATTATTTTTACCCCAAGGGTGTAGATTGAATAGCGGAATAGAAAATATGATATCAAAAGGTGTATGTATCTCATACGTACAGACCCAGACTAGGCCCTGATTACTATTTTTTGTACCCCAAAGGCAGGATGAGGAGTAGGAGGAGTTCGGAACAGGCAGAAGGCAAACTGAAGCACCCTGCAATCCTGTGCGGTATGAGATGCGCCCCAAAAAATTGGAAAGGTGTATCTCACACGTACCGATACAGACTATCCTGCAATTTAATTGTTTTTACCCCAAGGGTGTAGATTGAATAGCGGAATAGAAAATATGATATCAAAAGGTGTATGTATCTCACACGTACAGACCCAGACTAGGCCCCGATTACTATTTTTTGTACCCCAAAGGCAGGATGAGGAGTAGGAGGAGTTCGGAACAGGCAGGAGGCAAACTGAAGCACCCTGCAATCCTCGGCGGTATGAGATGCGCCCCAAAAATTGGAAAGGTGTATCTCACACGTACCGATACAGACTATCCCGCAATTTAATTGTTTTTACCCCAAGGGTGTAGATTGAATAGCGGAATAGAAAATATGATATCAAAAGGCGTATGTATCTCACACGTACAGACCCAGAGTAGGCCCCGATTACTATTTTTTGTACCCCAAAGGCAGGATGAGGAGTAGGAGGAGTTCGGAACAGGCAGGAGGCAAACTGAAGCACCCTGCAATCCTCGGCGGTATGAGATGCGCCCCAGAAATTGGAAAGGTGTATCTCACACGTACCGATACAGACTATCCCGCAATTTAATTCTTTTTACCCCAAGGGTGTAGATTGAATAGCGGAATAGAAAATATGATATCAAAAGGTGTATGTATCTCACACGTACAGACCCAGACTAGGCCCCGATTACTATTTTTTGTACCCCAAAGGCAGGATGAGGAGTAGGAGGAGTTCGGAACACGCAGGAGGCAAACTGAAGCACCCTGCAATCCTCTGCGGTATGAGATGCGCCCCAGAAATTGGAAAGGTGTATCTTACACGTACCGATAAAGACTATCCCGCAATTTAATTCCTTTTACCCCAAGGGTGTAGATTGAATAGCGGAATAGAAAATATGATATCAAAAGGTGTATGTATCTCACACGTACAGACCCAGACTAGGCCCCGATTACTATTTTTTGTACCCCAAAGGCAGGATGAGGAGTAGGAGGAGTTCGGAACAGGCAGGAGGCAAACTGAAGCACCCTGCAATCCTCTGCGGTATGAGATGCGCCCCAGAAATTGGAAAGGTGTATCTTACACGTACCGATAAAGACTATCCCGCAATTTAATTCTTTTTACCCCAAGGGTGTAGATTGGATAGCGGAATAGAAAATATGATATCAAAAGTTGTATGTATCTCACACGTACAGACCCAGACTAGGCCCCGATTACTATTTTTTGTACCCCAAAGGCAGGATGAGGAGTAGGAGGAGTTCGGAACAGGCAGAAGGCAAACTGAAGCACCCTGCAATCCTGTGCGGTATGAGATGCGCCCCAAAAAATTGGAAAGGTGTATCTCACACGTACCGATACAGACTATCCTGCAATTTAATTGTTTTTACCCCAAGGGTGTAGATTGAATAGCGGAATAGAAAATATGATATCAAAAGGTGTATGTATCTCACACGTACAGACCCAGACTAGGCCCCGATTACTATTTTTTGTACCCCAAAGGCAGGATGAGGAGTAGGAGGAGTTCGGAACAGGCAGGAGGCAAACTGAAGCACCCTGCAATCCTCGGCGGTATGAGATGCGCCCCAAAAATTGGAAAGGTGTATCTCACACGTACCGATACAGACTATCCCGCAATTTAATTGTTTTTACCCCAAGGGTGTAGATTGAATAGCGGAATAGAAAATATGATATCAAAAGGCGTATGTATCTCACACGTACAGACCCAGAGTAGGCCCCGATTACTATTTTTTGTACCCCAAAGGCAGGATGAGGAGTAGGAGGAGTTCGGAACAGGCAGGAGGCAAACTGAAGCACCCTGCAATCCTCGGCGGTATGAGATGCGCCCCAGAAATTGGAAAGGTGTATCTCACACGTACCGATACAGACTATCTCGCAATTTAATTATTTTTACCCCAAGGGTGTAGATTGAATAGCGGAATAGAAAATATGATATCAAAAGGAGTATGTATCTCACACGTACAGACCCAGACTAGGCCCCGATTACTATTTTTTGTACCCCAAAGGCAGGATGAGGAGTAGGAGGAGTTCGGAACAGGCAGGAGGCAAACTGAAGCACCCTGCAATCCTCGGCGGTATGAGATGCGCCCCAAAAATTGGAAAGGTGTATCTCACACATACCGATACAGACTATCCGGCAATTTAATTGTTTTTACCCCAAGGGTGTAGATTGAATAGCGGAATAGAAAATATGATATCAAAAGGTGTATGTATCTCACACGTACAGACCCAGACTAGGCCCCGATTACTATTTTTTGTACCCCAAAGGCAGGATGAGGAGTAGGAGGAGTTTGGAACAGGCAGGAGGCAAACTGAAGCACCCTGCAATCCTCGGCGGTATGAGATGCGCCCCAAAAATTGGAAAGGTGTATCTCACACGTACCGATACAGACTATCCCGCAATTTAATTGTTTTTACCCCAAGGGTGTAGATTGAATAGTGGAATAGAAAATATGATATAAAATTGGTGATTTTTCAATAGCACATGTGAACACAGCAGTGTCTTATATCAGTCAGCTCTGCTGCAGGCTATGAAGGGAAAAAAAAAAGAAAATTCCCCTTTAAGTTTGTAATTTTTAAATAGATTAGTACAGACTATGCCACAATTTAATTTTTTTAACCCAAAAGGGTGTATATTGAATAGTGGAATAGAAAAAAGTGTATCAATTTTAAAATCACTAGCACATGTGAACACAGCAGTGTCTTATATAAGTCAGCTCTGCTGCAGGCTATGAAGGAAAAAAAAAAAAGAAAATTCCCCTTTAAGTTTGTAATTTTTAAATAGATTAGTACAGACTATGCCACAATTTCATTTTTTTAACCCAAAAGGGTGTATATTGAATAGTGGAATAGAAAAAAGTGTATACATTTTAAAATCACTCAATAATAGCACATGTGAACACAGCAGTGTATTATCACAGTCAGCAGCACTGAAGGAAAAATGCTGCACACAACTGACTGATAAAAAAGATTTTTTTTCTCCCTCCTCCTCAGCGGGCAAAAAGATTGTGTTCACTGCACCACCCCACACACAGCAAAATCGATGTAGAACACTGACCCTGCCTATTCTCCAGCCTTGCCCTAAAATGATCGATAAGATCGGTCACTGGCACTGCAAACCCCCCACACAGCAAAATCGATGTAGAACACTGACCCTGCCTATTCTCCAGCCTCGCCCTAAAATGCCCTAATAACTCGCCCTGCCTGCACTCCGACCTGACCCTGAATTATTTTCGGACACAATATAATTTTTCACTGTCTGTCCCTAATCAGCAGCCAGCACGTATGATGTGTGCTCTGTCCCTACACTACAGCAGAATGACGCGCAGCGCGCTGTGTCCAGCTTATAAGACCTGGGTCACATGCTTCAGATGGCCAATCACAGCTACTAATACATTAGTAGGCATGGCTGGGATGGCTTAAGGCACACCAGTTAAACGCTTGTTGATTGGCTCTTGAAAGCCCGCCATTAAAAGCGCGCCATTACATACAAACCCGGAAATAAAATGACCGAACACCGATTGTAAACCCAAACATACAGTAAAGTTTTCGGGTCCGTGTTCAGGTAGCAAAAATCCAATTATTCGGTACGAACACGAATAATACAGTCCGTGTTCGCACAACACTACAAGAGAGCATTGCAGCTCAACAACAGGCTCACCAAGAGAGCATGGCAGCTCACCGAGAGGCCATTGTAAGCTTGGAACAGAGACAACAGCAGCAAGTGGAGGCCATTGTGAAACAGCTTCAGAGACAGCAGACCGAGGCTGGGAGTCAGGCCAGTAACATACCGACTTTTCGGGTAAGCCACTTATTGCCAAAGATGACTGCAGATGAGAACCCTGAGATGTTTCTGACCACGTTTGAAAGAACAGCGGAGAAAGAGAGTTGGCCTAAAGAACAGTGGGCTGGACTAGTGGCCCCCCTATTATTTGGAGAAGCCCAAAAGGCATATTTTGACTTGGAGCTTGCAGATGCAAAAAACTATGATCGATTAAAAGAAGAAATATTCTTTTAATAGCCACCCCGGTCGCAGATGTATGACCTCATCCATTTGGCTAAGAAATGGCTGCAGCAAGAAATTCTGTCCGGACCAAAAATTTTGGAGCGAGTAGTCATGGACAAATTTCTTAGGTCTCTTCCTAACACCCTGCAGAAATGGGTGAGCCATGGTGGACCGGACACCGCAGACAAACTAGTAGACCTGGTCGAAAGGTACCTAACAACAGAGAATTTGACCTCTTTTCCCAGAGATGCACAGACTTTTCACCCCAAGACCAGACCCTCCCCACCTATAAGTAAGACTGCGTCAGGGGATGGTTGTGGAGAGAGGAACCAAAGAGCAACTAGAGGTATTAGCGGGACTACTACTAATGTTTGGCGAGATCGGCCTGGAAGACCCATCCCACAGGAGAGGACCAGAAGGTTGATTTGTCACCATGGTCTGGAAGAGGGACATGTAGCAGCGGTTTGCCCAGCGGATGATGAACCCATGCATTGTGACTTTCTGACAGAGAGACGACAGTCCCTTTTTGCAACTACATACACTGCAGTAAAGGGGAATGAGAAACTTTTATATAGAATGTGTTTAGATGGTAAAGATGTTGTGGTATTGTTGGATTCAGGTAGCTTGGTCACCTTAGTGAGAAGTGATCTAGTGGTGAAAAAAAACTTACATCCTAGGAAAATGGGTATAGTTTGTGTACATGGGGACACTCGAGAATATCCGGTGACTACGGTTACTTTTGAAACATCCCTCGGTGTCTTGTGTCACCAAGTGGGTTTAGTTCCCAAACTGCCACATGATGCCATTGTGGGAAGGGATTTCCCAAAGTTCTGGGAACTCTGGGATTGCCCAGATTCCCCAGTAGGTGGTTCTTTTGAGCCTGAAACATCTACTCCAGAATCCTCTAACTGTGAGGATTATCCTGAATTTCCGTGCTCAGTCTTAGCCGGGGAAACACCAGTCCCTAGGGAGGAGCCTGCTACCTCAGAAGAGGAACAGCGGCCGTTAGGGTTGGATGACCTTGAGGTGCACCGAGAAAATTTTATCACTGAGCAATTGAGGGACCCCACATTGCTGTAGAATGTAGTGAAGATAGATCGGGAGTTAGTTAACCCTGACGAGAGGATTGCCCTCCCTTACTTCATTATTGAAAGGGACCTCTTATATCGAGTGTCACAGAGGATAGAGGACACCCTTGAGCAACTGGTAGTGCCTAAACCATACCGCAAGATGGTTTTGGAACTGGCCCATGGGCACATTCTTGGGGGACATTTGGGAGCAGAAAAAACCCGGGAGAGAATCACCCAGAGGTTTTATTGGCCTGGGATCACTAAGGAAGTGGAATTGTACTGCTCTTCCTGTCCAGTGTGTCAGATTAATGCACCCACGCCCCATTTCCGCAGTCTCTTGGTACCCCTGCCAATTATCAATGTCCCTTTTGAGAGGATCGCCATGGACTTGGTTGGGCCCTTACTGAACTCCACTAGAGGGCACCAGCACATCTTGGTAATAATGGATTATGCCACCCGTTACCCAGAAGCGATTCCACTCCGAAATACCTCTGCTAAAACCATAGCCAAGGAGTTATTTCAAGTTTTCAGCTGGGTGGGTCTTCGTAAGGAAGTCCTAACTGACCAGAGCACCCCGTTTATGCTAGGGTGACCCAATTACGTACCTCAGTATATCACCCTCAAACAGACGGGTTAGTGGAGAGGTTTAATAAAACTTTAAAACAAATGTTGAGGAAGGTGGTGGATAAAGACGGAAAGAATTGGGATTATCTGCTCCCTTATCTGATGTTTGCCATAAGAGAGGTTCCCCAATCATCCACAGGGTTCTCTCCGTTTGAGCTGCTGTATGGGAGGCACCCCCGGGGCCTACTGGACATTGCCAGGGAAACATGGGAGAGTGAGGGTTCCCCTCATCGAAGTATGATTGAGCATGTGGCACAAATGCAAGATAGAATTGCCCAAGTGATGCCGATTGTGAAGGTACATTTAGCCCAAGCCCAGTTGGCTCAACAAAGGATTTACAATAGTGGGGCCCAGGTCCGTTCTTTTGCACCTGGTGATAGGGTGTTGGTTTTGGTCCCCACGGTCGAAAGTAAATTCCTAGCCAAATGGCAGGGTCCCTATGAAGTGTTGGAGAGAATAGGGGTGGTGAATTATAAAATTAGCCAACCGGGAAGACGAATACCTGAGCAGCTCTATCACGTGAACTTGTTAAAACCATGGAAGGATAGAGAGTCCTTGGTCGCTGAGACTACCAGATTTTCTGCTCTATTTAACCTGGCTGTCCCTGAAGTTGGGATAGCAGAGACTCTGTCCAAAATTCAGAAACAGGAGGTTAAAGAATTTGTGCTCCGTAATAGAGAGAAGTTTTCAGACCTGCCAGGTTGGGTCTCTGGAGTTAAACATGACATTATCACCACACCAGGGGATAAGGTCAAGTTAAAGCCTTATAGAATTCCAGAAGCCCGGCGAGAGGCCATTCGCCAGGAAATAAAAAAAATGCTTGAGTTGGGGGTGATAGAAGAGTCAAATAGTCCCATTGTCTTAGTGCCCAAACCAGATGGAAGTTGGCGGTTTTATAATGACTTTCGCCGCCTGAATAAAATCACTAAGTTTGACACCTATCCTATGCCCCGCATAGATGAACTAATTGATCGCCTAGGCACTGCCCGTTACATGACAACGTTAGACCTTACCAAGGGTTATTGGCAAATTCCTCTCTCGGGGTCGGCCAAGGAAAAAACAGCATTTGTAACTCCAGACGGATCTTTCCAATATCGGAGAATGCCTTTTGGGTTACAGAATGCTCCTGCCATATTCCAACGCACCATGGATAAGACCCTTCAGCCTCATCGAGCCTATGCTGCTGCATACCTCGATGACGTGGTCATTCACAGTGAGGATTGGGACTCACACTTACCAAAAGTTCAGGCTGTGTTGGATTCCATCTGGAAAGCTGGGTTTACAGCCAATCCAAAAAAATGTATCATTGGGCTAGAAGAGGCGAAGTATTTGGGGTATACCATTGGAAGAGGTCTAATCAAGCCCCAAATAAACAAAGTTGAGGCTATTAAGGATTGGCCACGTCCCACCAACAAGAAACAGGTTTGTGCATTTTTGGGGATTGCAGGTTATTATCGCCGTTTTATTCCACATTTTGCCTCACAGGCTGCCTCCCTGACCAATTTGACCAAAGGGAAGGAGTCTGTCATGATCAAATGGACTCCCGAGGCAGAAACAGCTTTTCAGGCTTTAAAACAGGCCTTATGTAGTCAGCCAGTTTTAAATTCGCCTGATTTTTCACGGGACTTTGTGGTCCAGACAGATGCATCAAATGTGGGTTTAGGAGCTGTACTGTCCCAGATTATCAATGGGGAAGAATACCCTGTTATGTACCTCAGCCGAAAGTTGAAGGCCCATGAGGAGAATTATGCCACTATTGAGAAAGAGTGTTTGGCGGTGAAATGGGCTTTGGATTCTCTCCGGTACTACCTCCTGGGTAGACAGTTTGAACTGGTGACGGATCATGCCCCATTGAAGTGGATGGCACAGAACAAGGAGACCAATAGGAGAATAAATAGGTAGTTCCTGGCCCTTCAGGAATTTAGTTTTGTGGTAACGTATCACCCCGGTGTTCAAATGGGGAATGCAGATGGATTGTCCCGAGCACATGCGTGCCTGGCAACCTTTGTCCCAACCCTAGGGTTGAAACAAGAGGGGGGGGGGGGGTATGTGACAGGAAGTCAGGTAAATCTATGGGTGTTGTCACAGACGGGAGATACACTTGTGCTTTGTTTAGACAATTCACCAATTACTATAGGGTGTCGGCTGCAGAGGTAGCCAGGAAGGTGTAAGGACGTTGAAAAAGCGTCAGCTATTCAGAATGAGGAAATTAAGGCATCTATAAGTCATCCAGGGGATGATTACTGATTGCTGCCTCCTGAGGTTGTGTGAGCTGAGGAGAGCAGTCAGCTAAGAGACTTCTAAAGGTGAGGTGATTAACTTTTTCTGTGTGAAGAAAAAGAAATGGACATTTTCTGTGTGAAGAGAAAATAAATGGACTATTGAGTGTCTCCTGTAGGATCAGCAGTGTCTGCCCAGCAGTAGGTTGGGACAGACTCCTTAGGTAGGTTCCTGTGTGCGTGAAGGTAGATGCCCACAGTGGCCAGGATTTATTTTGTGTTTTATTTTTGATTTCTGATGTTTTGGATGCTTGCCCTTGTTTGAAGAAAATTGCAAGAATAAAACCATAGACTGTTGTTTTCAACCACTCCCCGGCTATCTCCCTGTGTAACGACCCCCCCCAAGGGGGTCAACCACACCCGCCACCAAGCTAATCCCTCACAATATATATATATATATATGTGTGTGTGTGTGTTTGTATATACACATACTGACATGGCAGTGGCAGAGTCAGGTCACCCTAAACTACACTATGGTCACCCTGACATGGCAGAGTTCGGTCACCCTGGCAGGGCAGAGTCAGGTCACCCTAAACTACACTGCGGTCACCCTGACATGGCAGAGTTCGGTCACCCTGACATGGCAGAGTCAGGTTACCCGAAACTACACTACGGTCATCCTGATATGGCAGAGTCAGGTCACCCTAAACTACACTACGGTCACCCTGACATGGCAGAGTCAGGTCACCTAAACTACACTACGGTCACCCTGACATGGCAGAGTCAGGTCACCCTAAACTACACTACGGTCACCCTGACACTTAAAAGTATCCCTAAAAAAAACTAGATTATTGAATCTAACTATAGTGGTATATAGTACCCTAACTACACTGCATATCCCTTTCCTCACACTAAAAGAACAGCTCCATACAGCAGAAGATAATTGCAAAATGTCACTGGAGCATTCCTAGCAGACTCAATTGGCTTTTACTGATGTTTCTGGGCCAATCACGGGGTTTTAACCACTTGCCGACCGCTCACATTGACACTACTGCGGCAAAGTGGCATGATCCCGTCCAGCAACGTAGACCTACTTCGGGCCCGATCACGGCTCCCAGAGCCGCGGGACCCGATTCTGGTCTGATTTGGTAGGGAAAAGATCAGTCACCAGATACAGACCAATGATTTTTGGTCTGGATCTGGCGATCGGTTCCAGCCAATGGTAACCTCTCCCCTGCCTGTGTAATGTAAACACATGCAGGGGAAGTGATGTAACTGTCCCTCCTGGAGCCCTTTCGGTTCCAGGAGGAGACTAAGACACATCAAAAACTTGAGTTCCACCAAGCAGCACACTGACACACTTCACATTGGCACATTTAACCCCTTGATCACCTCTGCTCACCCCTGATCACCCCCCAAACCCCTCACAGTGAACACTATATACAGTGGTATACAGATCTTTTACTGATCACTGTATAAGTGTCACTTGTGAGCCTAATTTGCGCTTGCGCTAGGCCCAAATAGGGTTAGGGCACCCGCTACCTATCCCCTAATAAGGTTTTAACCCCTTGATCACCCCCAGTTAACCCCTTCACTCCCTATCACACAATGCACTAATATATACAGTATATCAGATATATAGTATATATATATATATATATATATATATATATATATATATACAGTATATCAGGGTTAGGCCACCTGCCATCTATCCCCTATAAAGGTTTAACCCCTTGATCTCCCCCAGTTAACCCCTTCACTGCCCTGTCACAGTGTTCACTATATGCAGTGATTACCGATCACTGTATTAGTGTCACGGGTGACACAACTTAGGCTAGTTAGCGTCAGGGTCCCACTACACCACCGTTATTTAGCGTCAGTTACAGTCAAGTACGCTAACACACATACACACACACACACACCTCCATTACTAGTATAGTGTTTGAACAGATCAATATCTGATCTGATCAGAACTATACTAGCGTCCCCATAATTTAGTGTTCCCAAAATGCAGTGTTTGCACAATCAGCACTGATTCCTGCTAGCACCTGCGTTTAGCCCCCCTGCCCAGCCCACCTTACCCAGGCAAGTGTAGTAATCAATAGATTACTGTCACTTCCAAAAAACACATCCTATTACGATTCCCGAGTTTAAAACCTTTCTGGGCCTTTCCTTCAACACGGGCATTACAAAAAAGAATGAATTGCGGTTATATTGGTCCACTGACCCAATTCATCAAATGCACGTGTTCTCTGCTGCTATGTCCAGGGCTCGATACGAACAAATATTTCGGTTCATGCATTTCAGTGACAATGAACTCTGTTGTCCTCGGAGAGACCCTGAATATGATCAGCGCCACAAAATTCGGCCCCTTGTAGACCACTTCAATCAGCGGTTCGCAGCCTTGTTTACCCCCGAACAAGATGTCTGCGTGGACGAGTCCCTGATTAAGTTTACTGGCCGCCTTGCTATCAAACAGTATCTCCCCAGCAAGCGTGCCAGATACAGGGTCAAGTTGTATAAGCTGTGTGACAGGGCCACAGGCTATACAGTTAATTTCCGTGTCTACGAGGGAAAAGATAGCACTGTGCAGCCCCCCGACTGCCCAGACTACATAGGGAGCAGCGGCAAGATAGTTTGGGACTTGGTGTCACTCTTATTCGGAAAGGGGTACTACTTGTACGTGGACAATTTCTATTCAAGTGTGCCACTTTTTAGACACCTCTTTCAATTGCAAATTGGCGCTTGTGGCATCGTGCGATC
>NC_138774.1:261446057-261601601 GCF_965119305.1 Pelophylax lessonae | reverse complement strand
CGACTATAACCGTAAAATGGGAGGGGTGGACTTCAACGACCAGATGATGGGACCGTACTTAATTGCCCGTAAGGCCAGACGCTGGTACAAAAAAGTGTCTGTATACCTATTTCAATTGGCTATTTACAACGCTTTTGTCTTATACAAAGCGTCTGCCGGAACATTATCCTTCTTTCAATTCCAAGAAGAGATAATCAGAGCCCTTCTGTATCCAGCTGGTGCTCCTGCCCCAATTCCCCAACCAGATGCAGTGAGCCGGCTGCATGAGAGGCATTTTCCGGAATTCCTCCCGAGTACCCCTACCCAATGATACCCCCAAAAAAGATGCCGTGTCTGCAGCAAGCGTCAATTTAGGCGTGACACCCGGAATTATTGTCCCGACTGTCCTGACTGGTCTTTGCCACGGTGACTGTTTCCGTCGCAACCATACACTAGTGGATTATTAGCGTAGGGTACAGCACGGCACAGTTTAGGGCACATTTACACAGGGTCTCAAAAGATGTTTGATGACTATCGTCATTTTGAGAGACGCTAACCTGGAACCTGGAACTCGACGTTTGAAGAAAAAAAAAATACATAAAAAAGCCAAAAACAGTTGTCGTGTCAGTCATTTTTTTATGTTCTTCTACACTTCCTACTGTACTTTTACTGTACTTTGTTTGTTTTTCATTCTTTTATGACCTGTTTCTCTTGCAGGTACTCATCAGCTGCCACATTGATTTTATATATTCTGACACAAACAGCGTTTGCGCTCAGCATATATGGATACCTTTGCTGGCAGCAGCTGTGGTGATTTTCTGATTTCAGCACTGCAGTTAAAATACTATTTAGGTATACTTGGAATAGTGTCGTGTATACCCGTCATTAAATTAAGTGGGTGGATGTTTGGGCGCTTAATGATGGGTAATACTACACAATATTCCTGTGCTGATTTCTGATAGGTTCTATTTTTTTTTTGTTCAGCCCACAGGCTGCATGAAAAAAAAAAAAAACTACACTATATGCCAAACAAGGACCAGCAATGTACTGGTACATTGCTGGACTTTGAGTGGTTATACCTGGATGAGGCCTGCAGATTTAGGCATCATCTTGGTATCGTTTTTTACAGCCAGCGGTCGGCTTACATGTAAAAGCAATCCTAGCGGATAATTGCCCGCTAGACCCCCCTCCTGCCGCCTTCCGCCATCTTCCACGTTTTTTCTCGGGCTCTCCTGTCCCACCGGTTAACCCGGGAGTGCAGTCGGTGGTTCAGTTATCTAACTATAGAGCTGATTGGAGATGAGAATGGTTCCAATCATCTCTATGGCCTAAGATATCGGAAGCTACGAGCATTTCATGACTTCTGTTTCGCCAGAAATAAACAGCGCCATTGGGAAATTGGGAAAGCATTTTATCACACCAATTTTGGTGTGGTCAGATGCGTTAAGGTCAGAGGAAAGATCTAGAGTCTAAAAGACCCCAATTTTTTTAAAAACGAGTACCTGTCACTACAGATTGCTATCATAGGAGAAATTTAAATTCACTGTGATAACAATAAAAATTATTAAAAAAAAAAAAAAATGAAAGAAAAGGTGTCAAAATAACATAAAAAAGCAAATAAAAAAAAAAAATCAAGCCCCCCTGTCCCCCCGTGCTTGCGCGCAAATGGGCATGCAATCGTTGGTCTAGCGTCAAATGTAAAACGGAATTGCACCATGCATGTGAGATATCGCCGTGAATGCCAGGTCGAGGGCAGTAATTCTTGCAGTAGACCTCCTCTGTAAGTCCAAAGTGGTAACCTGTAAAGACTTTTAAAGGCTTTATAAAACCATACGTAGTTTGTGGCCGCTGCACGGGCGTGCGCAATTTTTAAAGCATGTCATGTTTGGTGTCTATGTACTTGGCATAAGATCATATTTTAAATTTTACCAAAAAATTAGGAATTATATAGTGTATTTCTGCATTAAATATAAAAAAGTGTTTTTTTTACGCAAAAATTGCATTTGGAAAATGTGTGCGCAAATACCGTGTGACAAAAAAAATTGCAACATCCACCATTTTGTTCTGTAGGGCCTCTGCTTTAAAAAAATATATAAAGTTTGGGGGTTCAAAGTAATTTTCTTGTAAAAAAAAAAAATATTTTTTCATGTAAACAAAAAGTCACAGAAAAGGCTTGGTTTTCAAGTGGTTAGAAGTGTGGGTGATGTGTTGCTAAGATTGAACATAAAATGCCAGGACTGTTCAAACACCCCCCAAATGACCCCTTTTTGGAAAGTAGACACCCAAAGCTTTTTGCTGAGAGGCATATTGAGTCCATGGAGTATTTTACATTTTGCCCTAAGTTTCAGGAAAATGACAATTTGTTTTTTTTTTTTGTTTTTTTTTTACACAAAGTTGTCACTAAATAATATATTGCTCACGCATGCCATGGGTATATGTGAAATGACACCCCAAAATACATTCTGCTGCTTCTCCTGAGTACAGGGATACCCCATGTGTGAGACTTTTTGGCAGTCTAGCCGCATACAGGACTCGGAAAACCACTCCCCACCTTCAGGCTTTCTAAGGGCGTAAATTGTTGATCTCCCTCCTTACTACCTATCACACTTTTGAAAGCCATGAAATGCCAAGATGGCACAAACCCCCCCCCCAAATGACCCCATTTTGCAAAGTAGACACCCCAAGCTATTAGCTGAGAGGCATCATGAGTCCATGGAATAGTTTATATTTTGCCACAAGTTTCGGGAAAATTATTATTTTTATTTTGTTTTTTTACACAAAGTTGTCAGTAAATGATATAATGCTCACACATGCCATGGGTATATGTGAAATGACACCCCAAAATACATTCTGCTGCTTCTCCTGAGTACAGGGATACCCCATGTGTGAGACTTTTTGGCAGTTTAGCTGCATACAGGACCCGGAAAACCAATCCGCACCTTCTGGCTTTCTAAGGGCGTAAATTGTTGATCTCACTCCGTACTACCTATCACACTTTTGAAGGACATGAAATGCCAAGATGGCACAAAACCCCCCCAAATGACCCCATTTTGCAAAGTAGACACTCCAATCTATTTGCTGAGAGGCATGGTGAGTATTTTGCAGCTCTCATTTTTTTTTGGAAAATGAAGAAAAAACAGGAAAATGCATTTTTTTTCCTCTTTTTTCAATTTCCAAAACTTTGTGACAAAAAGTGAGATCTGCAAAACACTCAACATGCCTCTCTGCAAATAGCTTAGGGTGTCTACTTTCCGAAAAGGGGTCATTTGGGGGGGGGGGGGGTTGTGCTGTCTTGGAATTTTATGGCCTTCGAAACTGTGATAGGTAGTCAGGAGTGAAATCAACAATTTACGCCCTTGGAAAGCCTGAAAGTGGTGATTGATTTTCTGGGTCCTGTACTCGACTAGACTGCAAAAAAGTCTCACACATGGGGTATCCCTGTACTCAGGAGAAGCAGCAGAATGTATTTTGGGGTGTCATTTCACATATACCCATGGCATGTGTGAGAAATATATCATTTAGTGACAACTTTGTGTAAAAAAACAAAAATAATAATAATAATATATTTCCCGGTACTTGTGGCAAAATATAAAATATTCCATGGACTCACCATGCCTCTCAACAAATAGCTTGGGGTGTCTACTTTGCAAAATGGGGTCATTTGGGGGGGTTTTGTGCTACCTTGAAATTTCAGGGCCTCCGAAACTGTGATGGGTAGTGAGGAGTAAAATTTACGCCATTAGAAAACCTTAAGATGGTGATTGATTTTCGGGGTCCCGTACACAGCTAGGCTCCCAAAAAGTCTCACACATGGGGTATCCCCATACTCAGGAGAAATGGCAGAATGTATTTTGGGGTGTCACTCCACATATACCCATGTCATGTGTGAGAAATGTATCTTTTAGTGACAACTTTGTGTAAAAAAAAAAACATTTAATTTTCCCAAAACTTGTGGCAAAATATAAAATATTCCATGGACTCACCATGCCTCTCAGCAAAAAGCTTGGGGTGTCTAATTTCCAAAATGGGGTCATTTGGGGGGGGGTTTGTGGTATCTTGACATTTCAGGGACTCCTAAACCGTTATAGGTAGTGAGAAAATGCACGCCCTTTGAAATTCTGATGGTGGGGATTGGTTTTCGAGGTCCCGTACACAGCTAGGCTCCCAAAAAGTCTCACATATGTGGTATCCCTGTACTTAGGAGAAGCATCAGAATATATTTTGGGGTGTAATTACACATATACCCATGGCATGTGTGAGCAATATATCATTTCAATGACAACTTTATGTAAAAAGTTTTTAGTCATTTTTCAAACACCTGTGACAAAAAAATGAAATATTCAATGAGCTCAACATGCCTCTCAGGACATTCCTTAGGATGTCTACTTTCCAAAAAGTGGTAATTGGGGGGGGGGGGGGGTTTGTACTGCCCTGCCATTTTAGCACTTCATGAAATGAGATAGGCGGTCAGAAATTAAAGCTGCGTAAATTTCAGTATTTACACCATAGTTTGTAGACGCTATAACTTTTGCGCAAACCAATAAAAATACGCTCATTGAGATTTTTTTTGTCAAAGACATGTAGCTAAATAAATTTTGGCCAAAAAATATGACATAAATTGAGTATATTGGATATTTTTGAAAAGACAAAAGTTAAAAATGTCATTTTTTCTCAAAATTTTCGCTCTTTTTTTTATTAATATTGCAAAAAATAAAGAGCACAGAGGTGATCAAATACCACCAAAAGAAAGCTCTGTTTGTGGGAAAAAAGGGATGTAAATTTCGATTGGGTACCACATTGCATGACTGCACAATTGTCAGTTAAATTCGCACAGTGCCGAATCGCAAAAAATGGCCTGGACTTAGGACAGCAAAATCCTCCGGTGGTAAAGTGGTTAAAGCCCAGTTCCTGTCCCATTGCATTTTGGGCGGTTCTGGAATTCCAAACTTTTACCGCAAATAGTTTGGAATTCGGCCGAAATTTCGAACACCCAAACCCGTTCGATCATCCCTACTATGAATCAGGCAAAAAAAAGTTCTTAAAAATTGTCGTTTTTGATAGAGAGCCAATTATTGAAAATATTACTGAAAAAAAAAATGAGATTTCTTTGGATTTAGTGTCGGGGGGGGGGGGGGGGGCTGGGGTCTAAAAAGTGTACCTGTGAAGTTTCAGCTCTGTAGCATGTCCAGAACCAGAAAAAAATGTTTTTTTTCCTTAGAATTTCAGTCTCGCAGGGATGGTGTTACCCTCCTTTCATGAAGTGCAAATAAATGCACTACATAAACAAAGACTTTTGAAGGACTCTGTTCTTGCTTAGTTGGATGTTTTGCATTATTTTAGCAATTTGTACACTTTATTTATTTGCACTTTATGAAAGGAGGGTAACACCATCCCTGCGCTACTGAAATTCTAAGAAAGATAATCTGTTTTTTTTGTGATGAATTTTAATTTATGTATAGTTGTCACTGAGGCTTTATCAGAGTCAGGTCACCCTAAACTACGGTCACCCTGACATGGCAGAGTGGGGTCACCCTGGCATGGCAGAGTCAGTTCACCCTGACATGACAGAGTGGGGTTACCCTGGCATGGCAGAGTCAGGTCACCCTAAACTCCGGTCACCCTGACATGACAGAGTGAGGTCACCCTGGCATGACAGAGTCAGGTCACCCTAAACTCCGGTCACCCTGAAATGGCAGAGTGGGATCACCATGTGCTTCCTGTAAGGGGGTGTGGTATTTTGCACAATAGCTGACTAGCAAGCATGTATACCGGCTGTAGATATATCAGCAGTGCAACGTGCTCACTAGACGGAACCCTGACACTTGAAAGTATCCCTACAAAGACAAGATTATTGAATCTAAATATAGTGGTATATAGTACCCTAACTAAACTGCATATCCCTTTCCTCACACTAAAAGAACAGCTCCATACAGCAGAAGATAATTGCAAAATGACACTGGAGCTTTACAAGCAGCAGGAGAAACACAAATGCTTCCACTCTCTTCAAAAGCCTCTGTATTACAGTGCTAGAGGTTAGGCGGGGCTATGTTATATAATGGGGGGCGTATTCACTCCTGATTGGCCTCTGGACCCCGTAGTCACTCCAATCACGTTCCTAGCAGACTCCTGTCCCCTCATTGGCTTTTACTGACGTTTCTGGGCCAATCACAGGCTTTTAAAGCCCAGTTCCTGTCCCATTGCATTTTGGGTGGTTCTGGTGACCGAATTCCGAACTTTTACTGCAAAAAGTTTGGAATTCGGCCGAATTTCGAACACCCAATGTTTGGGTCGAACCGATGGTCGACCCGAACCGTTCGATCATCCCTAAAGGTGAGTTTTAAAATGTAAAACAACAGATTTCTATGCAAAACAATGTACCCTTAGGGTATGTAATCCTTAATATTGCTGGATGCATATTTTGTAGCCAATGCTGTGAGGTTTAAGACTGCACTCAGAAGCAATCTTTCAAAACTATGCTATAACTTTTTTACAAAGTGGAGGTCTTAACCTTTATTACATTTTCTTATATCTTTTTAGGTCAGTTGTTGCCTGTCTGCCCAACCAGTCAGTTCATCCCTTCATTTAGGTATATGCAAAGTTCACTGAAAAAAGACTGAAAAGAAAATGTTTTTTATGAGAATGAAAGTATTTTAAAAGGAGGAAGTAAATACTTATTAAAAGGAAAACTGTTGTGGAAGAAATTCTCCAGGAAACGAATCCAATCAATAAAATGTCAATACTCTTCAGCAAACACTGCAGTTATGCTTATGTGAGAAATTCCACTCATAATTCCTAGATTAGAGTCTGTAAAATCCAGTGAAGCCATCAGCAGGCAAGCAATTTAACCTGTTTGAATTTAGAGGTTAAGATTTTAGTTTTAACTCTGGTGTACTTCAAAAAAATAAATAAATATATATATATATATATATATATATATATATATATATATATATATCTATATATATATATATATATATATATATATATATATATATATATATATATATATATATATATATATAATTTTTTATGTTTTTATTATTATAAGTCTGTAACAATCAGCTACATACAGGGAATATTATCATAAAAACATGCAATAGTGTTGCTTACCCTTATGCAATTTGTAGCCAAGATAACATGACTCGAACAAAGACATTCATACTTCCCATCATCATATTATTTTCTACTCTGTAGAAAGTGGCTAGGGATCTGATGAATGGCAGTTGAATGACTGTATTATCAAGGCCTAAAGTTTATTAGTATAATTAAAATGCCATCCACATACACGGAAAATTGTTGACATACCTATGTCCTTAGTAAAGAACTGACAATAAAACAGAAAAGACATAATAAAAAAAAAAAAAAAAAACAGAAAATATTTAAAAAAAGACACAGCATAGAAGCCTTGCAATTGCATATCTAATAAGAAAATATAAGCAATCCTATAGGATTTATTTATAAAAAGAATGACAGACATGCGTTTACACAAGGGCAGTATCTGTTATTTTATTTTTTATTGCACCTTTCTGCTTGTCCTTTTTGTGACTTCTAGAGGAAAGGGCAAGTAGAATGCCAATTGAAACATTGTGAAAAAATCCACAAGCCAAAGCAGCATATGCAGTATCTCACAAAAGTGAGTACACCCCTCAGATTTTTGTAAAATATTTTATTATATCTTTTCATGTGACAACACTGAAGAAATTACATTTTGCTATAATGTAAAGTACTGAGTGTACATCTTTTATAACAGTATAAATTTGCTGTCCTCTCAAAATAACTCAACACACAGCCATTAATGTCTAAACCACTGGCAACAAAAGTGAGTAAACCCCTAACAAAGACCATGAGCGCCGAACAGTCTGTTGTTTAGCGGGAGCTCGGGTTCAGCACATCACGGATCGGGTGGACAGATTACTGGGTGGGGCTGGGGAAGACCCAGCTGTCATGGTACACGTGGGTACCAATGACATAGGCAGAGGAAGATGGAGAGTCCTAAACAATTTCAGGGACTTAGGAGTAGAGTTGAGCGGACACCTGGATGTCCGTGTTCGGCGGGTTCAGCCGAACTTGAAAAAAAAGTCCGGGTCCGAACTTTACCCGGACACCAAACCCCATTGAAGTCATTGGGGACCCGAACTTTCAGGCAATAAAATGGCTCTAAAAAACCAATGGAAAGGGCTAGAGTGCTGCAAAATGTAGTTAAGAGCATGGCAAGTGCTCTGCAAACAAATGTGGATAGGGAAATAACTCAAAACAACAAAAAAAAACTGAAAAATAAAACAATTTTCTTCATCTGTGAAGGACGAGGCCCATATGGAGTAGGAGGGAGGTTGAGGTGGAGGTGGATGTGGCGGTGTAGGTGGAAGCGGCGGTGGAGGGGGACGAGGTAGCCAACACTGCTTTTTTTTAGTCATTTTAAATTAGGGTACACCCCAAAAGAGTGAGAAAGATCAAAAATATAACAATTGCTGGGTAAGGTCGGTATCCATCTCTATTCTGCACAAGGTACGGAAAAGTCCTGTGGGATCCATGCCTGGTTCATTTTAATGAATGTGAGCTTGTCCACATTGGCTCTGAACAAGCGACTGCGCTTGTCTGTGATTAATGCCCCCAGTCGTGCTAAATACACGTTCAGATAATACACTGGCTGCAGGGCACGCCAGCACCTCCAAGGCGTAAAGGGCAAGCTCAGGCCATGTGCCCAATTTGGAGACCCAGAAGTTGAAGGGGGAAGACCCGTCATTCACTACATGTAGGCGTGTGCACACATACAGCTCCACCATGTTGGTAAAATGCTGCCTCCTGCTAAGACGTTCCATCTGAGCTGCTGGTGCTGCTGTTTGTTGTGGCGTGCTGACAAAGCTTTTCCACATTTCGGCCATGCTAACCCTGCCTTCTGAGGTGCTGGCGGTGCCCTGGTTGCGACCTCTTCCTCCTCCTCCTCTGCCTTGGCCTTGTGCTTCCACTGTGGCCCCGCTGTCAGGTGGGAATGCCAGCAGCATCGCGTCTACCAGCGTGCGCTTGTACTCACGCATCTTGCGATCACGCTCCAGTGAGTGAATTAAGGACGGTACGTTGTCCTTGTAACGGGGATCCAGCAGCGTGGCCACCCAGTAATCAGCACAAGTTAGAATGTGGGCAACTATGCGGTCGTTGTGGAGACACTGCAGCATGTAATCGCTCATGTGTGCCAGGCTGCCCAGAGGCAACGAAAGGCCGACCTCTGTGGGAGGTGTATCGTCTGTGTCCTCTGTATCCCCCCAGCCACGCACCAGTGATGGCCATGAGCTGGCCTGGGTGCCACCCTGCTGTGAACATGGTTCCATCTCCTCCTCCTCATCCTCCTCATCCTCCAGAACTGTGCCCCTGCTGGACAATTGTGTACCTGGCGTTTGTGGGTGCAGGAACCCACCCTCGGAGCCACTTGTGAATGACTGTCCTGAAAGCCTTGGAAATGATCCCTCTTCCTCCTCCTCCTTCTCCTGTGCCACATCCTCTTCCATCATCGCCCCAGTCGTTTTTTGAAGGAGGCATAGAAGTGGGATAGTTAAGCTGACAATGGCGTCATCGGCACTGGCCATGTTGGTGGAGTACTCAAAACAGCGCAACAAGGCACACAGGTCTCGCATGGAGGCCCAGTTATTGGTGGTGAAGTGGTGTTGTTCCACAGAGCGACTCACGCGTGCGTGCTGCAGCTGAAACTCCACTATGGCCTGCTGTCTTTAGAGCATGTGCAAGGTGGAGTTCCACCTTGTGGGAACGTCACGTATGAGGCGGTGAGCGGGAAGGCCGAAGTTACGCTGCAGCGCTGACAGGCGAGCAGCAACAGGGTGAGAACGCCGAAAGTGCACACAGGCGGCCCGCACGTTCTGCAGCAGCTCTGACATATCGGGGTCATTTTTAAGGAACCTCTGCACCACCAAATTCAGCACATGCGCCAGGCAAGGGATGTGCGTCAAACCGCCTAGGCCCAGAGCTGCTATGAGATTTCGCCCGTTATCGCACACCACCAGGCCAAGCTTGAGGCTCGCTGGCAGCAACCACTCATTTGTCTGCTGTTCCATGCTCCTCCACAACTCCTGCGCGGTGTGTGGTTTTTCCCCCAAACAGGCAAGTTTTAAAACTGCCTGCTGTCGTTCACCCCTGGCTGTGCTGAAGTTGGTGGTGAAGGTGTTACGCTGACCGGATGAGGAGGCGGTAGAGGATGAGGAAGCGGAGTAGGAGGAGTTAGGAACAGGAGGCAAACTGAAGCGGCCTGCAATCCTCGGTGGGGGAAGGACATGCGCCAAATTGCTATCCACCTCAGGCCCAGCCGCCTCTGCATTTACCCAGTGTGCTGTTAGGGAGATATAACACCCCTGATCGTGCTTACTGGTCCACGTATCGGTAGTTAGGTGGACCTTGCCACAGATGGCGTTGCGCAGTGCACACCTGATTTTTTCCCCCACTTGGTTGTGCAGGGAAGGGATGGCTTGCCTGGAAAAGTAGTGGCGGCTGGGCACGACGTACTGTGGGACAGCCACCGACATAAGGCTTTTAAAACTGTGCATCTCCACCAGACGGAATGACTGCATTTCAAAGGCCAAGAATTTTGAAATGCTGGCATTCAGGGCCAGGGATCACGGGTGGGTAGGGGGGTACTTCCTCTTCCTCTGAAGTGTTTGGGAGATGGAAAGCTGAACGCTTCCACGGGACATTGTGGAGATGGTTGGTGACCCAGGTGGTAATGTTGCTGACAGATCCTCTGTTTGCGGTGTGGCAGGTGCCGGTATCACTACAGAGATGGATGAAGAGGCCGAGACTGCAGCAGAAGAGGAAGCAGGAGGAGCCAGAGACCTTTCTTGGTTTTGAAGGTGTCTACTCCACTGCAGCTCGTGCTTTGCACTTAGATGCCTGATCATGCAGGTTGTGCTCAGGTTGAGAAGGTTTATGCCTCGCTTCAGGCTCTGATTGCACAGGGTGCAAACCACTCCTGTCCTGTCATCAGCACATTGTCTGAAGAACTTCCACGCTAGAGAACTCCTTTGAGCTGGCTTTGGTGAGCTCGGTCCCTTGCTGCGTTGGGCAGTAGCAGGCGTAGTGTCTAGGGCACGAGTGCTCTGCTTCTGCACCCTGCTCCCTCTTCTGCTGTGCTGGTGGCTCTGTGCGACCACCGCCTCTTCCTCCAAACTACTCAGGTCACCTGCATGACCTTCATTCCATGTGGGGTCGAGGACCTCATCGTCCTCCACATAATCTTCCACCCAGTCTTCACCCCTGCCCTCCTTGTCAGTCTCCACAATTCTGAGTGCCACAGCAGTTGGTACCTGCGTTTCGTCATCATCGGAGACGTGCTGCGATGGTCCTTCCATGTACTCATCTTGAGAAATAAGTGGTTGGGCATCGCTGCACTCAATCTCTTCCACTTCTGGGGCAGGGCTAGGTGGATGGCCCTGGGAAACCCTGCTGACAGAGTCTTCAAAAAAAAGAAGAGACTGCTGCATGACTTCGTGCTCAGACTGCTTGCCTGATTTGTAAGGGGGTGAGGTGAAAGACGGTTGGACATCGGCTGCAGGTGCCAACTCTGACCTTTCTGCAGTAGACTGGGTGGGAGACAATGTGAAGGAACTGGAGGCACTGTCAGCAACCCAATCTATTATCGCCTGTACTTGTTCTTGCCTCAACACTTGTAGAGGCGCATGATGCCCTACCAAATACTGCTCAGGTTCTGTCGCCTACTCACACTTGAGGAAGGTGTTTCACTTGTGCGTGTAGCTGGCACAGATCGACCATGTCCTCTCCTTGCAAAAGGAGCTCTACCAGCAGCACCACGACCCAGGCCACGGCCCCTATTTGACGTTCTCCTCATAGTTCTGTAATTTATGATCTTGCCCTAGAAAGGTGTTTACTGAATAGCGGAACAAAACAACAACAGTATCGCACGGGTGTATCTCACAGTCAAAAATGCAAACTATGCCGCAATTTAATTTTTTTTACCCCAAAAGGGTGTTTATTAAATAGCGGAATAGAAAAACAGTATACAAATACAACGGGTGTATCTCACAGTCAAATATGCAAAGTATGCCGCAATTTAATTTTTTTCACCCCAAAAGGGTGTATATTGAATAGCGGAATAGAAAATTTTTTTTAAAACGGTGTATCTCACACGTACAAACACAGACTAGGCCCCGATTATAATTTTTTGTACCCTAAAGGCAGGATGAGGAAGAGGAGTAGGGGGAGTTCGGAACAGGAGGCAAACTGAAGCGCTCTGCAATCCTCGGCGGTGGAAGGAGATGCGCCAAACAAATTTAAAAGGTGTATGTCACACGTACTGATACAGACTATGCCTCAATTTAATTTTTTTCACCCCAAAAGGGTGTATATTGAATAGCGGAATAGAAAAATTTTTAAAAAACGGTGTATCTCACACGTACAAACACAGACTAGGCCCCCATTACAATTTTTTTCACCCCAAAAGGGTGTATATTGAATAGCGGAATAGAAAAAAGTATATAAAAAGGTGTATCTCACACGTACCGATACAGACTATGCCGCAATTTAATTTTTTTTACCTCAAAAGGGTGTATATTGAATAGCGGAATAGAAAAAATTTTATAAAACGGTGTATCTCACACGTAACAAACACAGACTAGGCCCCGATTACAATTTTTTGTACCCTAAAGGCAGGATGAGGATGAGGAGTT
Organism: Pelophylax lessonae; assembly: GCF_965119305.1. Classification (NCBI taxonomy): domain Eukaryota; kingdom Metazoa; phylum Chordata; class Amphibia; order Anura; family Ranidae; genus Pelophylax; species Pelophylax lessonae. The sequence goes on along the minus strand of NC_138774.1, from coordinate 261,588,936 downwards.
CGGAACAGGAGGCAAACTGAAGCGCCCAGCAATCCTCGGCGGTGGAAGGAGATGCACCAAACAAATCTGAAAGGTGTATCTCACACGTATCGATACAGACTATGCCGCAATTTATTTTTTTTTACCCCAAAAGGGTGTATATTGAATAGCAGAATAGAAAACATTTTATAAAACTGTGTATCTCACACGTACAAACACAGACTAGGCCCCGATTACAATTTTTTGTACCCTAAAGGCAGGATGAGGAAGAGGAGTAGGAGGAGTTCGGAACAGGAGGCAAACTGAAGCGCCCTGCAATCCTCAGTGGTGGAAGATGCGCCCAAAAAATTTGAAAGGTGTATCTCACACGTACCGATACAGACTATGCCGCAATTTATTTTTTTTTACCCCAAAAGGGTGTATATTGAATAGCGGAATAGAATTTTTTTTATAAAACGGTGTATCTCACACGTACAAACACAGACTAGGCTCCGATTACAATTTTTTGTACCCTAAAGGCAGGATGAGGAAGAGGAGTAGGAGGAGTTCGGAACAGGAGGCAAACTGAAGCGCCCTGCAATCCTCAGTGGTGGAAGATGCGCCCAAAAAATTTGAAAGGTGTATCTCACACGTACCGATACAGACTATGCCGCAATTTAATTTTTTTTACCCCAAAAGGGTGTATATTGAATAGCGGAATAGAAAAAATTTTATAAAACGGTGTATCTCACACGTACAAACACAGACTAGGCCCCGATTACATTTTTTTGTACCCTAAAGGCAGGATGAGGATGAGGAAGAGGAGTAGGAGGAGTTCGGAACAGGAGGCAAACTAAAGTGCCCTGCAATCCTCGGCGGTGGAAGATGCGGCAAAAAAATTTGAAAGGTGTATCTCACACGTACCGATACAGACTATGCCGCAATTTAATTATTTTTACCCAAAAAGGGTGTCTATTGAATAGCGGAATAGAAACTTTTTTATAAAACGATGTATCTCACACGTACAAACACAGACTAGGCCCCGATTACAATTTTTTGTACCCTAAAGGCAGGATGAGGAAGAGGAGTAGGAGGAGTTCGGAACAGGAGGCAAACTGAAGCGCCCTGCAATCCTGGGCGGTGGAAGATGTGCCCAAAAAATTTGAAAGGTGTATCTCACACGTACCGATACAGACTATGCCGCAATTTAATTTTTTTTACCCCAAAAGGGTGTATATTGAATAGCGGAAAAGAAAAAAGTATATAAAAAGGTGTATCTCACACGTACCGATACAGACTATGCCGCAGTTTAATTTTTTTTTACCCCAAAAGGGTGTATATTGAATAGTGGAATAGAAAAAAGTATATAAAATTTGTGATTTTTTCAATAGCACATGTGAACACAGCAGTGTCTTATGTTTTATGTCACGGTCAGCAGCAGGCTATGAAGGGAAAAAAAAAAATTCCCCTTTAACTTTGCAATTTTTAAATAGCAGATTAGAACAGCACTCTGTAGTAAAATATAGCTGAACGCTGCACACAACAGACTGATAAAAATATATATTTTTCTCCCTCCTCCTCCTCTTCCTCCTCCTCCTCAGTGGGCTCAAGTGAGGTTCACTGCCCCACCCCCCACACAGCAAATGTAGATCGCTAACGGACGATTGTTCTGTCCTGTGTCTCCTAATCTCTCCCTGCCCATTCTCTCCAGCCTGTCCCTAAAATGCTCAAATATCTTTCCCTGCCTACACTCCGACCTGTCCCTGCATTCTTTTTGGGCACAATGTTGTTTTACCCTGTCTGTCCCTAATCAGCAGCAGCCAGCACCATTATGTGTGCTCTCTCCCTACACTACAGCAGACTGACGCACTGCGCGCTGTGTCTCGAGCTTATAAAGACCTGGGTCACATGCTTCAGCTGGCCAATCACAGCCATGCCATTAGTAGGCATGGCTGTGATGGCTTCTTTGGCACACCAGTTAAACGCTTGTTGATTGGCTGTTGAAAGCCCGCCATTAAAAGCGCGCCATTACATACAAAACAGGAAATAAAATTACCGAACACGGATTTTAAACCCAAACATACAGTCCGGGTAGCAAAAATCCAATTATCCGGTACGGACCCGAATAATACAGCCCGTGTTCGCTCAACACTACTTAGGAGCTAAGTTGAGGAGTAGGACCTCCAAGGTAGTATTTTCAGAAATACTACCTGTACCTCGAGCCACACCAGAGAGGCAGCGGGAGATTAGGGAAGTTAACAAGTGGCTGAGGAGCTGGTGTAGTAAGGAGGGTTTTGGGATCCTGGAGAACTTCTCAGTCGGCCACCGGCTCTTTGGTAGGGACAGATTGCACCTAAATGGGGAGGGTGCAGCCGTACTGGGTGAGAAGATGGCCAAAAAGTTAGAGGGGCTTTTAAACTAGGTGGTGGAGGGGAGGGTACAGATGTAGAATTAGCCAGTGGAAAGCAAGATTCAGAGGGCACAAATGGGGACATTAGCGGTAGGGCGTTCAGAGCTCCTAAACCCAGGGTGGGTATGGGGAAAAATCTCAAGAGCAGCCTAAAAACATCAAATGAGGATATATGTAACTGGTCAAAATTAAGAGGTTTATATACCAATGCCAGAAGCCTGGCCAACAAGATGGGAGAGCTGGAGCTACTGATGTTTGAGGAGGACTTAGATTTTGTGGGGATAACAGAGACTTGGTTTGACAGCTCTCATGACTGAATGGCGACCATTCAGGGGTACTCCCTTTATCGCAGAGATAGAGAAGGTAAAAAAGGGGGAGGGGTGTGTCTGTATACTGTATTGAAAACAGTATACAGGTAAATATGAGGGATGATATTAATAATGGAGCTATGCACAAGGTAGAATCCCTATGGGTAGAACTTTAAAGATAAGGCACTGGGGGGAAGGTAATATTGGACGTATGCTATAGGCCCCCCAACCAGAGGGAAGAGGGGGAGGCGGACCTTCTTTTACAGATAGAATTGGCAGCAAGGATGGGAAATGTCATTATAATGGGGGACTTTAATTATCCAGATATAGACTGGGCTGAAGGAACCGCGCATTCAGCCAAGGCTCGGCAGCTCCTAAATGTTTTGCAGGACAATTTCATGGGTCAGATGGTGAATGCACCGACAAGAAACAATGCGGTACTTGACCTACTGATCACCAACAATACAGACCTGCTTACGGATATAGAAATACGGGGCAACTTAGGAAACAGTGACCATAGGTCAATTCGTTTCAGTATTAATCATAGTAATAGGAAACATAAGGGTAATATAAGAACACTGAATTTCAAAAGAGCCAATTTCCCAAAACTGCGCTCGCTGCTAGAAAATATTAAATGGGATAGAACCCTGGGAACAAAGAACACGGAGGAAAAATGGGAGTGCTTCAAGAGCATACTTAACAAAGGGATTGGCCAGGGCATTCCAAAGGGAAATAAATGTAAAGAGTGAAACTAAACCCTGGGTGGCTAAACTCCAACATAAAAATGCATATTAGTGTTTAAGAAAAGGTCTTAAAAAAAAAAACAAGACTGAGGGGTCATTGGCAGCATTCAAGCATTACAAAGAGTGTAATAAGAAATGTAAAGACGAAATCAAGGCGGATAAAATAGAACACGAGAGACATATAGCGGAAGAGAGTAAAAAGAACCCCAAAAAGTATATAAACAATAAGAAAGCGAGGCCAGAACACATTGGCCCCATAAAAGATGACAAAGGAAATATGTCCACAGAGGACAGAGAAAAGGGGGAAGTGTTAAATAATTTCTTCTTTTCACTCTTCACAAAAGAATTGGGGGGCTACACTAACCCAGCTTGTAAGGCCAAACAAAATAATACACCTCAGGAAATACCGCCATGGCTAACAGAAGATAGACGTAGAATGAAAATAGAGAAACTTAACATAAATAAATCACCGGAACCGGATGGCTTGCACCCGAGGGTTCTTAAAGAGCTCAGCCAGGTGATTGCCAGACCATTATTCTTGATCTTTAAGGATAGTTTAAAGAAGGGTATGGTGCCAGCTGACAACGTGGTACCAATATTTAAAAAAGGGCAGAGATATATCCTGGGTAAATATAGGCCGGTCAGCCTAACATCAGTAGTCTGCAAGATTTTGGAGGGGATGTTAAGGGACCACATACAAGACTTTAGTAATGAAAATTGTATTATTAGTAGTAATCAGCATGGATTCATGAAAAATCGTTCCTGCCAAACCAATCTATTAACCTTCTATGATGAAGTGAGCTGCCACCTAGATAAAGGTAAGCCTGTGGATGTGGTATATCTGGACTTTGCAAAGGCCTCTGACACCTTTCCCCACAAACGCTTACTGTACAAACTAAGGAAGGTAGGTATGGACCATAAGGTGAGTACCTGGATAGAGAACTGGCTCCAGGGGAGAGTGCAAAGAGTGGTGATTAATGGGGAGTACTCAGATTGGGCGGATGTAAAAAGTGGGGTCCCCCAGGGTTCTGTCCTGGGACCAATCCTGTTTAATTTATTCATAAATGATCTAGAGGAGGGGATATCTAGTACAATCTCAGTATTTGCGGATGATACTAAACTAAGCATGCCACTATCTTCTATGCAGGATGTGGAAACCTTACAAGCAGACCTGAACAAAATAATGGGGTGGGCAACTACATGACAGATGAGGTTTAATGTTGAAAAATGTAAAGTAATGCACTTGGGTGCCAGAAACCAGAAAGCAAGCTACTCACTAGGGGGGGGGGGGGGGAACCTCTGGGTGAGTCTAGGATGGAAAAGGACCTGGGGGTACTGGTAGACAACAGGCTTGGAAGTGGCATGCAATGCCAAGCCGCTGCAAGCAAAGCCAACAGAATACTGGGATGTATAAAAAAGGGGATTCACTCCAGAAATAAAGAGATTATTCTCCCTGTCTACAAGACTCTGGTCCGGCCACATCTGGAGTATGCGGTCCAGTTGTGGGCACCGTTCCTCAGAAAGAATGTGCTTGAACTGGAGAGAGTCCAGAGAAGGGCAACAAAAATAATTAGGGGAATGGAGGACATCAGCTATGAGGAAAGACTACAAACACTGGACTTATTCTCTCTCGAGAAGAGACGATTGAGGGGGGATATGATATCAATGTACAAATACTGTACTGGCGACCCTAGCATAAGGAACAAACTATTCAGGAAAGGGAATACATTTAGACACGTGGCCACTCACTAAAACTAGAGGAAAGGTGGTTTAACCTTAAAATACATAGGGGGTTCTTCACTGTAAGAGCAGTAAGGATGTGGAATTCTCTACCACAAGCAGTGGTATCAGCAGGGAGCATCGATAGTTTCAAAAACTATTAGATGGGTACCTTAAAGACCACAACATAGAGGGGTATACAATGAACGGTTAACAGCAAACACCCACACACACACATCATAGGTTGGACTGGATGGACGGATGTCTTTTTTCAACCTCACTAACTATTTAACTATGTAACTAACTGAAAATGTCCTAATTGGACCCAATTAGCCATTTTCCTTCCCCGGTGTTATGTGACTCGTTAGTGTTACAATGTCTCAGGTGTGAATGGAGAGCAGGTGTGTTAAATTTGGTGTTATCGCTCTCACTCTCTCATTCTGGTCACTAGAAGTTCAACATGGCACCTCATAGCAAAGAACTCTCTAAGGAAATGAAAAAAAGAATTGTTGCTCTACATAAAGATGGCCTAGGCTATAAGAAGATTGGCAAGACCATGTAACTGAGCTGCAGAATGGTGGCCAAGACCATACAATAATTTAACAGGGCAGGTTCGACTCAGAACAGGCCTCGCCATGATCGACCAAAGAAGTTGAGTGCACGTGCTCAGCTTCATATCCAGAGGTTGTCTTTGGAAAATAGACATATGAGTTCTGCCAGCATTGCTGCAGAGGTTGAAGTGGTGGGGGGTGAGCCTGTCAGTGCTCAGACCATACGCCGCACACTGCATCAAATTGGTGTAGACGTTCCTGTTGTCCCAGAAGGAAGCCTCTTCTAAAGATGATGCACAAGAAAGCCTGCAAACAGGTTGTTGAAGAGAAGCAGACTAAGGACATGGATTACTGGAACCATGTCCTGTGGTCTGATGAGACCAAGATAAACTTATTTGATTCAGATGGTGTCAAGTGTGTGTGGCGGCAACCAGGTGAGAAGTACAAAGACAAGTGTGTCTTGCCTACAGTCAAGCATGGTGGTGGGAGTGTCATGGTCTGGGGCTGCATGAGTGCTGCTGGCACTGAGGAGCTACATTTCATTGAGGGAACTATGAATGCCAACATGTACTGTGACATATTGAAACAGAGCATGATCCCCTCCCTTCGGAGACTGGGACGCAGGGCAGTATTCCAACATCGACCCCAAACACACCTCTTAAGATGACCACTGCCTTGCTAAAGAAGTTGAGGGTGGGGGCATGGCCTGGAGCGGCATGGTGTAGGACGTGAGTGAGAGCAGCTCCGCCGGCGTATACTCCTCTTCACACTCATCCTGTACCCCGAGATCCTCTACAGCCTCCCCGATACCTCCGGGCACCCTCCGGACCATCCGCAGCATGTCGCCGCCCAAAAAAACGGCGGACACGGTCGCCAAACTGGACAAATACTGCCGCACAGAGAAGGACTCCCAGTCCCAAGATGGCGCCCAGGCGGGAGCGGAGGTGAGCACGGCGGGAGCCGAGACAGCAAAGGTACTGGAGGCTATTTCACAGTGCCAGGCTTCCTTAACCTCACGGATTGAGGAGGTGAAGATTGATATCTCCCTGGTCCGCCAAGATCTCCAGGCGGTGCGGGAGAGGGTAACCGAAGCTGAGCAGAGGATAAGTGCTTTGGAGGATTCCCTGCCCCCCCCCCCCCCCTGCAAAACACTTCTGATCGTCTCCAGCTTCAAGTCACTCAGCTTATGCTCAAGCAGGACGATATAGAAAACAGGCTGTGGAGGTGTAATATCAGGCTTATAGGATTGCCTGAAGGGGCAGAAGGGGCTTATCCATCGGACTTTTTAGAACAACTCCTGATTGATACGTATGGCCGTGAAGCCTTTTCTCCTACTTTTGTGGTGGAAAGAGCACACCGCCTGTCCGGCAGACCACAGCCGCAGGGAGCACCCCCCCCCCCCCCCCCCGCACCTTCATAGCTAAACTCCTGAACTTCAGGGACAGGGATGCTGTGCTCCATCTTAGTAGGGAGAAGGGCAATATCCTCTTTGGGAATGGAAGACTGGCAATATTCCCTGATTTTTCGGCGGAGGTTCAGAAAAAACGTAAAACATTTATGGAAGCAAAACATAGGCTCCGCATAAAGAACATCAAGTACGCAATGCTATTTCCCACCCGCCTTCGTGTGGAGGGCGATGACGGAGTACATTTCTTTGATGATCCAGAAGCTGCTATTTCCTGGCTGGAACACCTCGAGGCTCGGGGTTGACCGTGCCTCATGCCTCTTTTTTCCCTTGTCTTGTGGTGGCGTCCCCCCTGACCTTCTGGACTCCTTGATTGTTCCCCTTTCACCCACTATAATTTGTTGCCTCCGCTTGCCCCCCCCCAGACCCCCCTTGTTCCTGGCCTGGAACTGCAGACATGTTGGAGGGTGTTTGGAACTGTTTAGTACTGTTTTGGCTCCCATGCTGAGAGGCTAATGATCCCCCCTCACCTTTTTGATTCACATGGGCGGATGCAATTGTTCTATCTTTGGTTTTCTCCTAGTTCATCTATACTCGGCGTTGACACTCCCATCCTTACAAGCAGGTGGAGCATCTGGAATCTCTCACTTTTTGTCCTATACGCATGCCTTGCTACCCAATGAAGTTTCGCTCTCCATGTTTGCCTATGTTAGGCGCTTTCCCCAACCACCCCTCTGCCACGGCACCGGGTGGCAGGGGTGGTATTTACATTGGGCCAGTTGCACTGCTGAGCCCCTCGTTTATACAGTTTTTTTTTGCTGCTCCTTTTTTTTTTCTTTTTTTCTTGTTGGTGGGCTTTTTTGTGTCACGCCAGATGTTTGGTTGGGCAGGGTTTCTGAATGCCCGCACCAGTTGGGGTGGGTGCAGGGCGGGGAGGGTGGATGAGTTGTCTTTATTGTCACTGTATGTCGTGTTATATATTTTTTTTTGAGCAATATGCAATGCATTCTAGTGCCTTTTTTGCTTGTCCTTTTACTGCTGGGTGTAACTATGACCTCTCTTATTACTGCTATGTGTTTTCCTAATATGCTGCTATTAGGTGGATGTTTGGGTCGAACGGAACCCCCGGAGCTCCTGCAGGTTGTCCTGTTAGCCCCTTCCTATGGCACACCTTAAATTCCTAACCTGGAACGTCCGGGGTATGAGAGATAAACTTAAAAGGTTGGCGGTGTTTGACATCCTAAAACGCCTCAGGGCTGATGTCATAGTTTTACTGGAGACCCATCTTGATGGAGCTCTCCAGAGGGCGCTGAAACGCCCATGGATAGGCTGGACGTTCCAATCCCTGTTCACTTCTCACTCCCGCGGAGTGGCAGTTTTGGTTGCCAAATCAGTGCACTTTGAGCTCCGGGGATCCTCAGTAGACCCACTGGGAAGATATGTGTTTCTGGAAGTACTGTTACATGGTGAACCCTATTTGCTAATGGCCTTCTATGTCCCCCCACCATTTGTGGCCACTATACTGCTCGAGGGTCTGGACTTCATGATGTTGCATCCTCGTATACCAGCAATTTGGCTCGGGATTTTAACAACACCATGAACCCCAGTCTGGACAGGTTGCACACCTTTGGGCCTGCACAGCCCCAACCCACGACAACCAGGTTTGCTCGGCTAATGACGGAATTCAATTTGCTGGATACCTGAAGGCTTAAGTACCCCTCCCTCAGGGCATACTCGTGCTTCTCGGCAGCTCACTGTTCCTTATCCTGTATAAATTTCATCTTTATTTCCCCCTTTTTGCTCCCCAGGCTATTGTACGCTGGCTTTTCAGCCCGTAATCTCTCTGACCACAGCCCCTATTGGGTCACGCTTAAAATTCAGTGTGAACGTGTCCGGCCGGCTTGGCGGCTGAATCCGTTCTGGCTCATCCCTGAGGGGACCGATCTGGCAGCCAAATGGCAACAGTTTTTTGCTGACAATGGTGGTTCGGCTTCCCCCTTGGTGGTCTGGGAGACCTTCAAGCTGCATGCTAGGTCAACCCTGACGGCCACTATCAATGCCATTAAATCGGACTCCGCCCGGGCTTATACTGAAGCCACCGGGGCCTTGACTGTCGCGGCATATGTGGCCGATCCGACTCCTGCTGGAGCGGATCACTTAAAACTATTGACTAGAGTAGTGGAACAGCTGGATTTTGAGAAGGCCCGCAGGTCCCTTTTTTTCCAGAAGCAGAAGCTGTATGAGCATGGCGAGCGCGCGGGTAAACTTTTAGCCTATCTTGTTCATAGTAATGACAGGCCTCCAGTGGTGATCACCTTACATTCCCCGAATGGTCCCCCCTTTTCTGACCCTGGGATGGTGGCGAACTGCTTTCGGGAATTTTTTCAGGACCTATACACCTCCACTGCCCCGGTCGACGACTCACCGATCCTCCCGTACTTGTCCCCGGACGTTCTTCCCCAACTGACGGCTGACCAGCTGACCCTCTTGGAGGCCCCGCTGATGCAGGAAGAGCTCATTGAGGCTATGGCCAAATTCCCTAGGTCCAAGGCACCGGGTATGGATGGGCTGCCTATAGAGTTTTATTCAACTTATTCCGATGTACTGGTGACACACTTACTGACTATGTTTGAACACGCATTTGAAACTTCCACACTACCTCCCTCCCTACGTGAAGCGTTAATTGTGCTTATCCCCAAGCCGGGTAAAGACCCCCACCAGACTGCCTCTTACCGCCCAATTTCTCTACTGCAAGTAGATGTTAAGATACTGGCTAACGTCCTTTCGATCCGACTGAACAAAGTCATTTTGTCCTTAGTCCATGCAGACCAATCGGGTTTTATGCCGGGCAGGAACACCGAACACCTCCTTCAACCTGAGGCGTTTGTTCATGAACTTACAGGCCAATCATGATAATGCTGGCTCTAGAATCGTGGTGTCCTTGGACACGGCAAAGGCATTCGACTCGGTTGAATGGGGCTTCCTGGGCGGTGTTTGGAGGGTTATGGCTTCGGCCCAAACTTCATCCGTTGGGTTCGTGTTCTATATCAGGCACCGGTGGCTAAAGTTTCGGCTAATGGGTGTACGTCAGCCGGATTTCCCCTCACAAGGGGTACCCGGCAGGGCTGCCCCCTCTCTCCCCTTCTGTATGCGCTGGTGGCCGAGCCGCTGGCGATTGCGATACGGTCACACCCCGACATACATGGACTTAAAGTGGGTGCCCTGGAAGAAAAAAATCGGTATGTATGCGGATGATACTCTGCTATACCTGGCCGACCCGGGTGCCTCCCTCTCAGTCGCCCTAACCCTTATTGAGCAATTTGGTCGTTTTTCAGGTTTAAAAATTAACTGGGACAAATCTCAAATCTTGCCTATTGATGATATATCTCCCTTCCCTATTGACCCGCACTTCCCTCTTCAGGTAGTGACCCGTATTAAATATTTGGGGATTCAGGTGACCAATTCCTTGAGTGACTACATACGCGATCATTTACAGCCCCTTTTTGCATTGCTAAAATCCAAGACTCAGACATGGGCGCGTCTCCCTTTGGGGGTGCGTGGCCGAGTTAACCTCGTCAAAATGGTGTTGCTCCCCAAACTTTTGTATATCTTATGGCAATCCCCGATATACCTCCCCCTCAAATTTTTCCTTAAGATTGATTCCATTCTCAAGCCTTTCATCTGGGGCTCCAGTAGGCACAAACTGGCCTGGCGGAAACTTAAGAACCCCACTGACTTAGGCGGCCTTGCTCTCCCTGACTTCAATTTATACTATTTGGCTTCGCAGTTGTCCCAATTCTTCCACCTTCACAACTCTGATAGGGAGAGGTTCCTGGCTCTCCTTACTCCTGCTTGGGCCCATGCATCTGCAGATCCTCTGTCATTGGTTCTAATGGGCATGCGGGGGGCCGAGTCCCGTGGGGACCGGACTTCCATGCTGTTTCAGTATAGGCGTGTTTGGGATGTGGTGTCCGCTAAATTGGACGTTCCCTCGCTTCATGCGCACACGCCATTGTGGCACAATGCTAGCCTCCCAGAATATGTCTTTATCCCGGATGCACATGTATGGGTCCAGTATGGAATCAGCTACCTTGCTCATATACTCACTAATGGCACCCTTAAGTCCTTTGACGTCCTGAAAATACAGTATGACCTTCCCAACCATATGTTTTTCCGATACCTGCAGATTAGACACGCTTTCTCTGCTCAATTCCCCCGAATTGTGCTCGACCTGGCCCCCGATCTCGGTCTTAGAGGTGGTGATGGGTTCTGAATCTAAACAACTCATTTCTCATATGTATAATGCACTTCTTTTACCGGCTTCTACAGTCTTGGCCTATGCTGTTAAAACTAAATGGGAGGGGGATGTTGGAACCATAGACGATGAGGAATGGCAAGACGCTCTAGACAATTGTAAATTGGTCTCTCCGAAACTTTCGGATCGACTAACTCAATTGTTTGTCCTTCACGGGCCTACCTGACACCAATAATGATGGCGAAGTATCGTAGTGAGGTGTCCGGGCAGTGCCCCATGTGTCGGCAGGAACAAGGCACCTTTTACCATCTGCTCTTGAACTGCCCGGAGATCCAGGGCTTCTGGGGACAGGTGGTTAGGTTTCTTCATGACACCATGGGTTCCCCTTTGACATTGGCCCCGAAATTCTGCTTATTAGGGATACACCGTGATGTCAGTACAGATAAATACACCATCCTGTTTTTACATGAGACGCTGTTTCTCGCCAGAAAATGTGTTGCTAGACGTTGGATGAGGGATACTCCTCCTTCATTCCGGGACTGGCTCCGAGAGGTCAATACAACCTTACCCTAAAAAAAACTGGTATATACCCATAGGGGCTGCCCATCCAAGTACAACAAGATCTGGGACAGATGGGTTCAGGCCCCAGAGACATGCCTATAGACTACACACTATTTGGTGTGCAGTTTCCCCTCTTACTGTGAGTAATGCTGTGGCTGCTGCTGGTCATGGACTCTGTAGAGTGTCACCCATGTCTGTCTTATGCCTTTGCTGTATTCGACAGTTCTTTCCATCATAGTGACTGTTTGTTGTATTTGCTTATTCTTTTTTTTGTGTTCACCCAGCTCTATTCTCATTACATTCTCCAAATGTACGCTTGTATATTTCTTTGTATTTGCATTTCATTTCCTTGTTTTTTTTTTTAATATAAAGACCTTGTTAATTAAAAAGAAGCTGAGGGTAAAGGTGATGGACTGGCCAAGCATGTCTCCAGACCTAAACCCTATTGAGCATCTCTGGGGCATCCTCAAATGAAGGTGGAGGAGCACAAGGTCTCTAACATCCACCAGTTTCGTGATGTCATCATGGAGGAGTGGAAGAGGACTCCAGTGGCAACCTGTGAAGCTCTAGTGAACTCCATGTCCAAGAGGGTTAAGGCAATGCTGGAAAATAATGGTGGCCACACAAAATATTGACACTTTGGGCCCAATCTGGACATATTTTCTTAGGGGTGTACTCACTTTTGTTACCAGCGGTTTAGACATTAATGGCTGCGTGTTGAGTTTTTTTAAAGGGACAGCAAATTTACACTATTATACAAGCTGTACACTCACTACTTTACATAGTAGCAACCTTTCATTTCTTCAGTGTTGTCACATAAAAAGATATAATAAAATATTTACAAAAATGTAAGGGATGTACTCACTTTTGTGAGATACTGTATCTGACCCTTGTCTGTATTGACTTAAAATTTCCAGTTAAAGAGAATTAAATTCAATTAAATAAATAATGCAGTCAACACCCTGCTTGTGTTTGCTAAGTCTCTTCTCATTTAGCTGCAGCTTTTAAATGTAGAACAAGATTGTATCATTGGGAAAAGATGTCATATAACAGCTGTGCCTTCCTCAATCAACTCCTTCGCTCCTCCATGGAACATGTAGATAAAATCACTCACCAAAATTGTATGACCACATTCCATAGAATGATTTTGGAATATCCTCCTCCAAAATCTCAGCCTGTAAACCTCTCATCACCCATTGGTACTTTGGCATTCTGTAATGATATGCGGTCTCACAGTTACAGTATCTCACAAAAGTGAGAACACCCCTCACATTTTTGTAAATAATTTATTATATCTTTTCATGTGACAACACTGAAGAAATGACATGTTGCTACAATGTAAAGAAGTGGGTGTACAGCTTGTACAACAGTGTACATTTGCTGTCCCCTTAAAATAGCTCAAAGCACAGCCATTAATGTCTAAACCGCTGGAAACAAAAGTGATTACACGCCTAAGTTAAAATATCTAAATTGGGCTTAAAGTGTCAATATTTTGTGGTGCCACCATTATTTACTGGAACTGTCTTAACCCTTTTAGGCATGGAGTTCACCAGAGCTTCACAGGTTGCCACTGGAGTCCTCTTCCACTCCTCCATGACGATATCATGGAGCTGGTGAATGTTAGAGACCTTGCGCTCCTCCACCTTCCGTTTGAGAATGCCCCACAGGTGCTCAATAGGGTTTAGGTCTGGAGACATGCTTGGTCAGTCCATAACATTTACCCTCAGCTTCTTTAGTAAGGCATTGGTCACCCTGGAGGTGTATTTGGGGTCGTTATGTTGGAATACTGCCCTGCTGCCCAGTCTCAGAAGGGAGGGGATCATGCTGTTTCAGTATGTCACAGTACATGTTGGCATTCATGGTTCCCTCAATGAACTGTAGCTCCCCCCAGTGATGGCAGCACAAATGCAGCCCCAGACCATGACACTCCCACCACCATGCTTGACTGTAGGCAAGACACACTTGTCTATGTACTCCTCACCTGGTTGCCGCCACACATGCTTGAATCAAATAAGTTTATCTTGGTCTCATCAGACCAAAGGACATGGTTCCAGTAATCCATGTCCTTAGTCTGCTTCTCTGCAAACTGTTTTCAGGCTTTCTTTTGCATCATCTTTAGAAGGAGCTTCCTTCTGGGATGGCAGCCACGCAGACCAATTTGATGCAGAGTGCGGCGTATGGTCTGAGCACTGACAGGCTGACCCCCCACCCCTTCAACCTCTGCAGCAAAGCTGGCAGCACTATTTTGAAAAAGAGAACCTCTGGATATGATGCTGAGCATGTGCACTTAACTTCTTTGGCCGGCCATGGCAAGGCCTGTTCTGAGTGGAACCTGTCCTTTTAAACCGCTGTATGGTCTTGGCCAACGTGCTGCAGCTCTGTTTCTGGGTCTTGGCAATCTTATAGCCTAGGCCACCTTTATGTAGAGAAACAATTCTTTTTATCAGATCCTCAGAGAGTTCTTTTCCATGAGATGCCATGCTGAACTTCCAGTGACCAGTATTAGAGAGTTTGAGCGATAACAGCAAATTTAACACACCTGCTCCCATTCACACCTGATGCCTTGTAACACTAACGTGTCACATGACACCGGGGAGGGTAAATGGCTAATTGGGCCCAATTTGGACATTTTAACTTAGGGGTGTACCAACTTTTGTTGCCAGTGGTTTAGACATTAATGGCTGTGTGTTGAGTTATTTTGAGGGGACAGCAAATTTACACTACAAGGTGTATACTCACTACTTTACATTGTGGCAAAGTGTCATTTCTTCAGTGTTGTCACATGAAAAGATAAAATAAAATATTTACAAAAATGTGAGGGGTGTACTCACTTTTGTGAGATACTGTATAACAGTTCAAGGAGACAAGCCTTACTCATAGATGCTACAGCTTCCAGCTTTGGTACGTGATCTCTAAATTATGAAATGCTCACATAACGATGAGTGTGCTTGCCTTCATCCTGACAATATTGATTATTATTATATAGGATTTATATGGTGCAACGGAACCGCGATCCACACTGTTCTTGTGGGCTTCCATCAGTATACGGCTTCCTTCAGTCTAGAACATAAATATCAAAAATTCCAGCCGCCCCCATACAAAGCTAGCCAACAACTTAGCTTGTACTGGAACCTTCTCCTTTATTGAACAGTCACACAGTTTATATACAGCATGGACATCCCTCTCCTGATCAAATTACCCCATCAGGTCAGGTGCCTGATTACATTATCCCTATGCAGATGAAATTGTATACAGAAATATAATTAACAACTCTAAAAATCAACCAACACAAACAGTATACTATTTCCACTCAGCAACTAACAGATGACAGTGATTTAATTCACCTGAGCCAATTAACTAGCAGACCGCCATCCTTGAGCTCATGACATACAATACACATTATCATAAGTGTAAACACAAAACCTATTGTAGATAACAGGTGAGTAAATCAACATATTCAACATTGTCTGGGAGACAGGTGGCTGAGCTGATGATATTAGCATCTGCTATGAGTCTCACTGTGTGAAGCAGTCTTTTAGTCTTTGAATTTTTGTTTCTAATTTTTAAAAGCAGAGCCCAATCCTGTGCCCAGCAAGAGTAACTGTGAAGGGTTACAGTGTTCAGGCACAACCAATACCCAAGGCCCAATTTTTCTGCACCTGTATGACAAGTGCATGTAATTTAAATTTTTGTTTCTAATTTTTAACAGCAGGGCCCGTTCCTGTGCCCAGTAAGAGTAACTGTGAGGAGTTACAATGTTCGAGTCTGGTATAGATTTAAAAGGGATCTCCATGCCAAAATTAAAAAAAAAATGGCGTGGGGTACCCCCCAATATCCATACCAGACCCTTATCTGAGCATGCAGCCTGGCAGGCCAGGAAAGGGGGGGGGGACGAGTGAGCACCCCTTCCCCTCCTGAACCATACCAGGCCGCTTGCCCACAACATGGGGAGGATGCTTTGGGGTGCCCCCCCAATGCACCTTGTCCCTATGATAATGGGGACAAGGGCCTCTTCCTGACAACCCTGGGCTGTGGTTGTGGGGGTCTGCGTGTGGGGAGCTTAACAGAATTTGAAAGCCCCTTTTAACAAGGGGGCCCCCCCTATGTGAATGGGTATCGGTACATAATACCCCTTCCCATTCACCCAAAAAGTGTACAAAAAATATAAACACATAAGAGTTTTTGACAAGTCTTTTAAAAAAAAAAAATAGTGTCCCCCGATGTAAATCCATTGTCAATCACGCCACCCGCCGCACCTGTCGACCTGAAAAAAGGAGAAAAAAAAAGCTCCGTTCTCGGTGAACGCTTATCGCTGACTTCCGATTCGTCTTTTGACAGTTCTTATATAGGGAATGGGTGGGGCCACCCGACAGCCCCCCGGTCAGTGATGTCACAAGGGGTGGTACCACCCATTGTCGTCACTGGGATTGCCCCGCCCATTCCCTATATAAGAACTGACAAACCGTGAATAGGCAGTCCACGGGAAGCGTTTACCGAAAGCAAAGGGGTTTTTTTTCTTCAGGTCGGCAGGTGCGATGGGTGGCGTGATTGACGATAGATTTACATCGGGGGACACTATTTTTTTTATTTTTATTTTTGAATGAAGGACTTTTCAAAAACTATCTTATGTGTTTTTTTTTGTACACTTTTTGGGTGAATGGGTAGGGGTACGATGTACCTGATACCCATTCACATGGGGAGCAGAATATGGGGCCCCCTTGTTAGAGTGGGCTTCCAGATTCTGATAAGCCCCCCACCGACAGACCCCTACAACCACAGCCCAGGGTTCTTGGGAAGAGGCCCTTGTCCCCATGTTGCAGAGCCCCCCCCCCCGCCCCAAAGCACCCACCCACCATGTTAAGGGCATATGGCCTCGTATGGTTCAGAAGGGGGGGTCGCTCACTCTTCCCCTCCTCTTTCCTGCCCTGCAAGGCTGCATGCTCAGATAAGGGTCTGGTATGGATTTTGGGGGGGACCCTACTTTGGGGGAACCCAACTTTTATCTGTATTGCCGGGAGCCAACCATACATTACAGCCACAAGCAAGTTTAACCACTTAACCCCCGGAGGATTAGGCTGCGCCAAATTGCGTGGTCGTGCGACGCTGTACCCAAACGAAATTGACATCCTTTTTTTCCCACAAACAGAGCTTTCTTTTGGTGGTATTTGATCGCCTGTGCGATTTTTTTTTTTTGCACTATAAACAAAAAAAGAGCGGCAATTTTGAAAAAATAACAATATTTTTCACATTCTTTTATGTGAAATTCTCAAAAAAAATGTAAAAATCAAAATTATTTTAACATTTTAGGCCAATTTGTTTGCTGCTACATATTTTTGGTAAAAAAAAATCACAATAAGCATGTTTTGATTGGTTTGTGCAAAAGTTATTGCGTTTACTAACTACGGGAAAGATTTATGTCATTTTTATAAACAACAATGGGGTTCCCCTTGGGTGCGGGACTTTAAAGCCAATAACCCATCACAAAATTGAACTCAAGTAATAAACAAATATAAATTTATTCAATATAATCATAATAACATAATAAAGAGAGATAAAAACAAGAGCAATTGCAAATAGAATACATGTGGCTATATCACATTGTATTACATCACTCATGAGGAAAGATGAGAAGCGTGAGAGTTCCAAATGATGACCTGACGCGTTTCAGACTTGGCCTTTTTCAGAGGTCAGTAGGAATGCATCTCAGACTATGAGTACAAGAAAAAATATCAATAGGACATAGATACATACTGTATATACAATATATGATTTGTAACAATACCTTAGGTGTACATGGCATCTGCTATATATATGTAAGCTAGACCAAAGTAGGAGGTCTCAATTATTTTGTATAAAACAGAAAATATGAAACAATATATATGCACCACTCATGCTGCTCAAGGGGATGTATAAAGCCACTTTTAAACAGTTGTCACGCATCCAAATGAGGAATTGCTGCAACTGACATAAAAAATATAGTTGCCAAAGCCAGGGGAGAAAAAGAGGAAGGATCCACCAATAAACAAATTGTAATGTATAGGGTAAGTATGTGTAATATCACTCCGTAGAAAATGTGGGTATCCCCCAATAATTCCCACAAGGATCCCAAGTGGTCCCTGGGGGGCGTCTGGGGAGGAGAAGATGAGAAAAAGAAAAAGTATGTAAAATTAAGCTCAAAACCATAATTGAGATTATAGAAAGATTGACACAAAGAGAGGATCTAATAAACCTCTCTCTTTGGTTATACGTACTATATTCAAGGTGGGGATATAGGATATCCTTATGATGGTCTTGATGGAGAAGAAATCTCTTAAATTAGTAGGAAAAATAGTATCTCTCAAAAATTTCTTAAAATAAAGTAACAATAGGTATGAGTATGAGATATAGTGGCTAATACCTAGGATAAAGGTAGAGCAAGGGGGTGGTATAAACCCACGAACAGTGGCAGCCGGCCCATAGGGGGCGCAGGGGCGCTGCCCCCCCCCCAAAAAAAAGAAAAAAAAAAAAAAAAAGATTAAAAAAAAAAAAAAAATGTTGCCCACAAGGGACGCCCGCCTCATTGGTGCCTATGGTGCCTTTTGTGATGTCTTGGATCATGATTGGTCCAGACTCCAGCCTGGTCCAATCATGATTAAGGACATCCATGCTGACCTCGTTGGGGGCGGTGCCGGTGCGTGCATCAGTCACTCACCGTCACCGCCCGGTCAGCTTCCCGCCGCCGAAGAGGAGTCCAGTCCTGAGAAGAAGCCGGCGCCGGTCACCCGCCGCAGAAGAGGCCGAGAGGGAGAAGAGCCGCTCACCTTCCCGCCGCCGAACGAAGAAGAGGAGAGGGAGAAGCCGCCGTGACTCACAGGTAAGTGCACTCTCAGTCGGGCACGCACGCATAGCTCTGCATTGGGGTACATTACTGGTGGTCACTGGAGGCACGCACGCACGCATAGCTCTGCATTGGGGTACATTACTGGTGGTCACTGGAGGCACGCACGCATAGCTCTGCATTGGGGTACATAACTGGTGGTCACTGGAGGCACGCACGCATAGCTCTGCATTGGGGTACATTACTGGTGGTCACTGGAGGCACGCACGCATAGCTCTGCATTGGGGTACATTACTGGTGGTCACTGGAGGCACGCACGCATAGCTCTGCATTGGGGTACATTACTGGTGGTCACTGGAGGCACGCACGCACGCATAGCTCTGCATTGGGGTACATTACTGGTGGTCACTGGAGGCACGCACGCATAGCTCTGCATTGGGGTACATTACTGGTGGTCACTGGAGGCACGCACGCACGCACGCACGCATAGCTCTGCATTGGGGTACATTACTGGTGGTCACTGGAGGCACGCACGCACGCATAGCTCTGCATTGGGGTACATTACTGGTGGTCACTGGAGGCACGCACGCACGCATAGCTCTGCATTGGGGTACATTACTGGTGGTCACTGGAGGCACGCACGCACGCATAGCTCTGCATTGGGGTACATTACTGGTGGTCACTGGAGGCACGCACGCACGCATAGCTCTGCATTGGGGTACATTACTGGTGGTCACTGGAGGCACGCACGCACGCATAGCTCTGCATTGGGGTACATGTATACTGGTGGTCACTGGAGGCACGCACGCATAGCTCTGCATTGGGGATATGTATACTGGTCACTGCATTGGGGACATGTATGCTGGTCACTACATTGAAAGGGGGCATTTATACTGGTCACTATATTGAAGGGGGCATGTACTGTGGGGTTTGTGCTAGGGGCCTGTACTGTGGGGTTTATGGTAGAGGGGCTGTACTGTGGGGTTTGTGCTAGGGGCCTGTACTGTGGGGTTTGTGCTAGAGGGCCTGTACTGTGGGGTTTGTGCTAGGGGGCCTGTACTGTGGGGTTTGTGCTTGAGTTGTTTGTGCTTGAGGGGTTTGTGCTTGAGTTGTTTGTGCTTGAGGGGTTTGTACTGTGGGGTTTGTGCTAGAGGGCCTGTACTGTGGGGTTTGTGCTTGAGTTGTTTGTGCTTGAGGGGTTTGTACTGTGGGGTTTGTGCCACTCTCAGTCCATGTATCCCATAATAGGATGTCTCTCACAGTATATCCCATAATAGGGCCCCTGTTCCCTATTATGGGATATACTAGCACTGATGGACCCCTTAATATGTGATATATTGGGAGAATTGGTTCACGCAAGCAAAATACAGGGGACAAAATGGGTGGAGTCTATAAGGGGTGGGGCTTCTGAGAAATGGGAGGGGTCAAATGGAAGGGCGGGGTCTTTCACCCCCCCATCTTAAAACTTCACCAGCCGCCACCGCCCACGAACCAAAAATATGTGGGGGACACCGAAACTGAGACAAGTATAGATACACTTCTTTATATCTATACTTATCTTAGTGTAAAACTGCGGCGGGCGGTGGGTATGTGGTTAAATGACATTTTTTCCTTTAGAAATGTCAGTATTGCTGCAGCAAGATCTATACATCATACAAATGCACCACTTTGCAGGCACATTAAGGGGACCCCCCCCCCCGGGAACGATATTTAAAGGAATTTTTCATTTTTATTGTTTCAGGTAGAGCATCAATAAAATCACTGCTCCTGTAAAACAATGGTTTTAAAATAATTGTTTTGCATTGATGCATGTCCCACAGGGCAGTACCCAGGTCCCCACACACTTTTTATGGCAATACCTTGCTTATGAGCCTTTAAAATGAGGACTTTTGATTTTTCATTTTCATGTCCCATATACTTTAATAGAGTTCAAATGTTCGCTAGAACTGTTTGAGATATTCTGGTGCAAACTGAACAGGGGGGGTGACATGGATGAGGGGGTGAAGGAACTTGACTGGCCTGTACAGAGTCCTGACCTAAACCCGATAGAACACCTTTGGGAGAAATTAGAGTGGAGACTGCGAGCCAGGCCTTCTTGTCTACATCAGTGCCTGACCTCACAAATGCTCTTCTGGAAGATTGATCAAATATTCCCATAGACACGCTCCTAAACCTTGTGGACAGTCTTCCCAGAAGAGTTGAAGCTGTTATAGCTGCAAAGGGGGGGGGGGCTACTCAATATTGAACACTACGGACTAAGACTGGAATTCCATTAAAGTTCATGTGTGAGTAAAAGTAGGCATCCCAATACTTTTGGTAATGTAGTGAAAATAATAAAAAAAAGTTTTTAAAGCGCCCCATCCCTCCTAGCTCGTGTGCAGAAGTGAATGCATATTTAAGCTGCGCCCGCATATGTAAATTATGTTCAAACCACACATGTGAGGTATCGCCCCGATTGTTAGAGCGAGGACATACATTCTAGTGCAAGACCTCCTCTGTAACCCTTAGCAGGTAACCTGGAAATTTTTTTTAAAATGTTGCCTATGGAGATTTTTAAATACCATAGTTCAGGGATCGTCAAACTACGGCCCTCCAGCTGTTGCGGAACTCTGACATTCACAGACATGACTAGGCATGATGGGAATTGTAGTTCCTGAACAACTGGAGGGCCATAGTTTGAAGACCTCTGCCACAGTTTGTCGCCATTCCACGAGCATGTGCAGTTTTAAAGTGTGAAATGTTAGGTATCTCTTTACTCGGCATAAGATCATCTTTCACATTGTAAAGTACAAAAAATTAGGCTGACTTTAATGTTTTTTTTTTTTTTTTAAATTCATTAAAATATATTTTTTTCCCCCAAAAATTGCATATCAAAGACCGTTGTGCAAATACAGTGTGACATAAAATATTGCAATGACTGCCATTTTATTCTGTAGGGTAGTGATGGGCCGAAAACCCCCATTTGGTTCGCACCAGAACATTGCGAACGGGGGAAAAGTTTGTTCAGATAATCAAACTCCATTAAAGTCTATGGGACTCGAACATCAAAAATCAAAAGTCCTCATTTTAAAGGCTTCAATGCAAGTTATTTCCCAAAAAAAGTGTATAGGGGTCTGGGTACTGACCTGGGGGACATGTATCAATGCAAAAAATATTTTTAAAAATATCATTTCAGTATACACACCACTATACCAGTGGGGTATATTCCTTTTCAATAGTTTTTATTAAATATTCTCAAACCAACAATAAACAAAGTTTGTTATCATTCCTAACAAAGATCAAGGTATACAATAACATCGATAAAAAATATGATCACATACTAACAAAGCACTTCTAGTTGCAAATATCACAACTTATGAAAGTTATTCGGATTTGTCCCCTCGGGATGCCACAGAGTAGGGCCCAGGGGGACGGTGCCACAAGATTAGACACCCCAATGGGAGCAAACTGTGTCCAGACCTCGCACTCTTTCACTAGTTTAGAAGGAGTAAGATAACTTCTGTTAAGCAGTTTAAGTGCCACCTCCCAGTGGTTAGTGCAATGAGTAAATTGATAGTAGGATTTAATAGCCGCCTGCCAGTCTTTCATTGAGTATACTGCATTCAAGTCCCTCTCCCAGTCAAGCATGGCTACCGATTTAGTCGGACTAATGGGGGAGCTTAGTGTACGTTAGAACCAGGACAGTCCTTTAGGTTTCAGATATGCTCTGGTAAGATAGTCCCATAGGTCAGTCCTTAGTGCACCTTTCATATTGGGGAATTTAAGATGGTAGTGATTTAGTTGGGCATAGAAAAAAAAGTCAGAAGCACGAGGTTGGGATAAAACTTGTGCATAAGAGAATGAATGTGGGAATAGGTGTTGTGGGGTTTTCAGTGAGGGTAGGAGGTATTCATAAGAGGCCAACGTGAGGTCTCTAGTACTAATAGGAGCCCCAGAAACATTCCGAAGCACCCCCCATGCTGTCACAGTAGCCTGTATCAAGGGGATCTCAGGAATGTGAATTTTTTGGTCAGTCAGTGTTGCGAGGAGAAGGGAGGGGAGATCCCTACCTGCCACCAACGCCCTTTGTAAATGTACCCATAACTTATCGGAGTACAGATCAAACCAGGCCTTCATTTGGTCTAATATAGCTGCCGAACTGTATTTTTTAAGATTTGGTAGTCCGGCGCCCCCAGTGCTCTAGATTTCATGGAGTGGAGTAGGGGATCTTCGGTACCCTCCCATCCCACAAAAATTTCCTAAAAAGTTTATCCACACTACGAAAAAATTATTTGGGTAGGGCAATAGGGATGGTTCTGAAATAATACAGTATTTTTGGGAGAACTGACATTTTTAAAGCAGCGATTTTGCCTAACCACGAAAGCTCAAATAGGGCGATTCGTGACAAGTCATTTTTGATGGTATTTTTAAAGTAGAGAAGTTAACTACGTACGTGGAAGATGTTGTTAAACTAGGGCTATTCCTAGGTACGGGAGGGAAGTCATTGTCCACTGGAAGGGATGCGCCCTCTTCAATTGAGTCAACATGTTGTGGGGTATTAATAAGGGCATGCATTGGGATTTGGTAACATTTAGTTTATAATACGAAAGTGCTCCGAAAGTCTCCAAAACCCTTGTGAGCTTGCGTAGTAAGGCTACTGGGGACATCAGGGTGAGAATGACGTAATCTGCGAATAACCCTATTTTTTGTTCCTCTGCACCTACTCTTATCCCGGCAATGTGAGGGTCGCTCCTGATGGCCTCCGCCAGGGGTTCCATAACCAGTGAAAAGATCAGTGGGGACAGGGGACATCCCTGGCAGGTGCCATTAGTAATAGCGAAGCTATCAGACATAGCATTATAAAGCTGATATAGAAGAGTAAACAGGGCCCCGCAACCCAAATTTTTGAAGTGTAGCTCTGAGGTACCCCCAGTGAACCCTATCGAATGCTTTTTCAGCGTCAAGTGTCAGGAACACCAAGGGTACCCCACGAGCCTCCGCTACTCTCAAGAGGTCAAACATTCTCCGAGTGCCATCAGGCGCCTGTCTACCCTGCACAAAGCCAACCTGGTCTGTGCGCTCCAAATGAGGAGTAACTTTCGCTAGTCTTTGGGCCAAAATTTTGCGTACAGCTTTAAATCTGTGTTTAACAGAGATATTGGGTGGAAATTATGTGGCATATCTGGAGATTTACCTGGCTTTGGCAGGGCAACAATTATGGCCTGGAGCATCTCTGGGGGAAAGGAAGATCTAAGAGAGGTGGCATTAAAAACCTTACAAAGGTATGGTGTAAGTAGAGATTGAAAGGCCTTATAATATTCGTCTGAAAAGCCATCAGCTCCCGGACATTTGTTGGAAGGTAATGACTGAATCGCAAGAGAGATCTGCTGTTCAGAGATAGGTGCATTCAAGTAATTTAGCATGTCATCTAATGGAGACCGATGGAAGATTAAGTGAATCCAAACAGTTATGGATAGAATCCTCAGTCGTCTGCGGGGAACTATCATCACTTTGCAAATTATAAAGGTCAGCATAATACTTGGAAAAAGCATTAGAAATTTCAGATGGGTGGTATACAAGTTTGGCAGTATGAGGGTCCTTCAAGGAAGGCGATTTGGTTTGGTGTAAAAATATAATTTTTAAAGGAGAAGTTATTTTAATGATGCTTAAAGCGAAAAAATAAAAATGAAAAATTAATGTGCCTGCAAGTGACGCATTTGTACAATGTATAGATCTTGCTACAGCAATACTGACATTTCTAAAGGAAACAATTTAATTTAAACTTGCTCGCAGCTGTAATGTATTGTCGGCTCCCCGCAATACAGATAAAAAAAATAAAAAAATAGTGTAGCCCCCCCCCCCCCCCCAGTCCCTTTGGTCTGGTATGGATTTGGATCTGGTACACCAAAATTATAAAAAAAAAAACACAGGGCTCAGGAACGAGCCCTGCTGGTAAAAGTTCGATACTAATTTGAAATCGCATGCACTTATCATACAGGTGCAGAAAAATTGGGCCTTGGTTGTTGGTGGTGCTTGAACATCGCAACTCCTAACAGGTACTCTTTCTGGGTGCAGGAACTGCTGTTAAAAATGCCATACAAATGTGAAATCGCATGTACTTGTCATACAGGTGCAGAAAAATTGGGCCTTGGTTGTTGGTGGTGCCTGAACACCGAAACCCCTTGCAGTTACTCTTGCTTGGCGCAGGAACGGGCCCTGCTTTTAAAAATTCAATACCAAATATGAAATCGCATGTACTTGTCATACAAGTGCAGAAAAATTAGGCCTTGGGTGTTGGTGGTGCCCTAAACCAAAAACATTGTCAGAAGCTAGCATTATAAAGATTGAGGAATAGGACAGGCAGCATATGCAGCCTTTAAGGGATGGCATCAGGGGCTTGATAGCTGCTGTTGATCCAGGACTGATTCATTTTAATAAAAGTCAGCTGGTCAATGGAGTCTGTGGACAGACGCACTCTTTTGTCCGTAGCTCCATTGCATATTGAACAAGTTCTGGCCAGTGGTCCATTCTCGTGACCCAGTAACCCAGTGGATGCTTAGTTGGAAAGGTTTCCAAGTCTGCTCTTGCCCCTAGATAATCCTGCACCATATGATGGAGATGCTGCCGGAGGTAACTGAAACCTAAAAGGCCTGGGCACTGAGGACTAAAGAATTGGTTTAAGGCATCGGTCAGTCGGCCGCTTTCTCCACCTCTCCTTCTTTTGCTGAACGATGCCTCAGAAACACATGCAGAGAGCGTTAACCTCCCAATGTCTGGAAAGGTGTTACACAATTTTTTCTTCAAGGCATCCCCAAGATGTTTCATCCTCTGCTCCCCCTGTGAAGGCAGGACGAGCTCTGCAACTTTACCCTTGTAACGTGGATCAAGAAGGGTTGCCAACCAGTAATAATCCCTCTCCTTGATACCACAAATCCTCTGGTTCTTTCACAGGCTTTGCAGAATCTGGGAGCCCATGCAGCGTAAGTTTGAAGAGGCATGATATTCACTAAGGATCACTAAGGATGACATTGTCAGGATCAACCTCTCCCCAGCCATGTACAACTCCTGGGATTTCTGGGGAATGACAACCATCCTTTACATAGTTACATAGTTACATAGTAGGTGAGGTTGAATAAAGACAATAGTCCATCCAGTTCAACCTGTGTAGGCATGTGTGGCTGTAATCATCTCCCATACCCCTGAATGTTCTGATCCTTGAGATGTAAGTCTAAGAGTCTTTTGAAACCCACCATACTACCCGCAGAAACCACCTCTTGTGGTAGAGAATTCCACAATCTTGTTGCCCTAACAGTAAAGAACCCCCCGCGTTGCCTGAGGTTAAAACGCTTCTCCTCTAATCGCATTGTATGCCCTCGAGTCCTCATGCAATCCCTTCGAATGAACAGCTTTTTTTCTAAGCTGGGATCCCCATTAAGATATTTATAAATTGCTATCATGTCCCCCCTCAGACGTCTCTTCTCCAGGGAGAATAAATCGAGCGATTGTAGACGCTCTTCATAGTCAAGGTCCTCCAATCCCCTAATTAGTTTAGTTGCCCTTCTCTGGACTCTCTCTAGCTCCAACACATCCCTCCTGAGGACTGGCGACCAGAACTGGACGGAATACTCCAGATGCGGTCGGACCAGAGTTTTATAAAGTGGAAGGATTATAGTCTTATCTCTGGAATGCATCCCTTTCTTTATGCATGCTAATATTCTGTTGGCTTTGGAAGCTGCCGCTTGACATTGCATGCTGTTTCCTAATCTATCATCAACCAATACTCCCAGATCCTTCTCCATTTTTGATTCCCCCAAGGGCTCCCCTCCTAACGTGTATTGTGATTTTATGTTTTTAGTCCCCAAGTGCAAAACCTTACACTTCTCCACGTTAAACCTCATTTGCCATGTCGTTGCCCACTCTGTTATTTTGTCCAGGTCATTCTGCAGGATATCTGCTTCATGTTGTGAAGTTATTGCCCTGCCCAATTTTGTGTCATCTGCAAAAACTGATATCG
Organism: Pelophylax lessonae; assembly: GCF_965119305.1. Classification (NCBI taxonomy): domain Eukaryota; kingdom Metazoa; phylum Chordata; class Amphibia; order Anura; family Ranidae; genus Pelophylax; species Pelophylax lessonae. The sequence continues at coordinate 261,562,216 of NC_138774.1, read as the reverse complement.
AACTACTGATCCCGACCTCAATGTTGTTTATGAATAAATTGAACAAGGTTGGTCCCAGGACTGAGCCTTGGGGGACCCCGCTTACCACCTCAGACCAGTCTGAGTATGCGCTGTTTATTACTACCCTTTGGACCCGCCTTTTTAGCCAGTTCCGTATCCAAGAGCAAACCCTGCTATCGATACCTGCAGACCTTATTTTATACATTAAGCGCTTGTGGGGAACTGTATCAAACGCCTTAGCGAAATCCAAGTACACCACATCCACTGGTCTCCCCCTATCTAGCTCACAGCTCACCTCCTCGTAGAATGTAAGGAGATTGGTTTGACAAGAACGCCCATTTGTAAACCCGTGCTGATTACTGCTGATGATGTTGTTGTCCTTAGCAAACTCTACAATATAGTCCCTTATCATCCCCTCCAGAAGTTTACATACTACTGATGTCAAACTGACAGGCCTATAATTTCCCGGGATATGCCTCTGGCCCTTTTTGAATATTGGAATCACGTTAGCTTTCTTCCAATCCCCTGGTACATCTCCTGTCCTAATACTGTCAGCAAAGATCAGGAACAGTGGTCTGCATATAACTTTACTGAGTTCCTTGAGTACTCTCGGATGTATGCCATCCGGTCCTGGCGATTTGTTTGTGTTAAGTTTATCCAGCCTTTCCCTGATTTCCCCCTCTGTTAGCCATGGTGGCAAGTCCTGTTTATTACTACTAACCATACAGTCATGGTCAGTGTACCCCTCCTTTTCCTGTGTAAAGACTGACGAGAAAAAAGCATTTAGCACGGTTGCTTTTTCAGTGTCCTCTGTAACCATCCTCCCATCATTGTTAATTATGTGTGCAATATGCTCTGCCTTAGTTTTTTTGCTGTTGATATATTTAAAGAATTTCTTTGGGTTTTTTTTACTATCCTCCGCTATTTGTCTCTCAAAGTTGATTTTAGCCATCTTGATTTCTTGTTTACTTTTCTTATTTGCCTCCTTGTATTGCTCGAAAGCCGATACTGTGCCCTCTGATTTATACTTCTTGAAGGCCAATTTTTTTCCCCTAATAAGTTTTATGACGCTACAGTTGAAGACTGCTGTATGTTATCCTCTACATCCTCCTCCTTCTCCTCTTCCTCCTCTTGCTCCTGTGTGTTTTGTCGCCCCGCAGGAATGACATCTGCATAAAGGGGGCCTTGTGAGGAAAGGAAGTCCTCCTTTTCCTCCGGCTGTTTTGCCTCAAGTGCCCTGTCCATGATTCCACGAAGCGTGTGATCCAGCAGGAAGACTAGAGGGATAGTGTAACTGATGCATGCATCATCCTGGCTCACCATTCTTGTGGCTTCCTCAAATGGTGAGAGGACGGTGCACGCATTCTTTATCAGCAGTCACTGGCATGGCAAAAAGAAGCCAAGCTCCCCTGAGCCTGTCCTTGTGCCATACTCACACAGGTACTCATTTATGGTCCTCTGCTGCGTGTGCAGCCACTGCAGCATTGCCAATGTTGAGTTCCACCTGGTGGGCATGTCACATGAGGTGGTTGGTGAGCAGGTTGAATTCCCGTTGAATGTCAAATAGCCGAGCACTGGCATTGAATGAGTGCCGGAAATGGCCACAGACTTTTCTGGCCTGCCTCAGAAGATCTTGTAAGCCTGGGTACCTGTTCAAGAAACGTTGCACCACCAGATTCAGGACATGTGCCAAGCATGGAACATGTCTCAAGTGTCCCTGTCGGAGGGCGGAGAGAAGGTTGGTGCCATTGTCACATACAACCATTCCTGGCTCGAGCTGCCATGGCATCAACCACCTCTCCTCCATGCATGATGGTGAGGCTACGGAAGAAGTAGCTATAGACAAGGAGCCTGTGGAACGTGACCCTTTGGGAGCTGCAGTGGAAGGCAACCTAGTATGAGCCTGTGTGACAGAGGATGAGGAGGATGAGGACAACTTAGTTATCCACTCCACCAACTCTTCTGCATGTTGGGGCTCGAAAACACAGCCAGCACCAGAAAAAAAGGACAAGCGCGCCCCGTCTGCAGAGGATGCACCATGCCTGTGGCCACCACTTTTCACTGTGAACACAGAGGCTGCTTGCCCTCTTTTTGTGGTCATGACTGGAGCAGAAGGAAGAGCGTCTGAGATGGACAAAGGGGTACAGCAATCATGCCCCTAATATTATTGGTGCCTGGTTTACCACCAAAAAAAAAACACCCATGTCTGGAGCAGAAGAAAGGGCACATGAGATGCACAAGGGGTTACAGCAAGTATGCCCCTAATATTATTGGTGCTGGTTCACCGCCAACCAAAAAACACCCACGTCTGGAGCAGATGGAAGAGCATCTGAGATGCACAAGGGGCTACAGCAATTATGCCCCTGATATTATTTGTGCTGGTGCGCCAACAACAAAAACATGCACGTCTAGAGCAGAAGGAAGAGCGCCTGAGATGCACAAGGGGGTACAGCAATTATGCCCTTAATATTATTAGTGCTGGTGCACCAACAACAAAAACGACCAGGTCTGGAGCAGAAGGAAGAGCGTCTCAGATGCACAAGGGGGTACAATTATGCCCCTAATATTATTGGTGCTGGTTCACCACCAAAAAAAAAACACCCATGTCTGGAGCAGAAGGAAGATAGCCTGAGATGCACAAGGGGGTACAGCAATTATACCCTTAATATTATTGGTGCTGGTGTGCCAAAAACAAAAACACCCATGTCTGGAGCAGAAGGAAGAGTGTTTGAGATGCACAAGGGGGTACAGCAAGTATGCCTCTAATATTATTGGTGCCTGTTCACCACCAAAAAATACACCCACGTCTGGAGCAGAAGGAAGAGCGCCTGAGATGCACAAGGGGGTACAGAAATGATGCCCCTAATATTATTGGTGCTGGTTTACCACCAAAAAAAACACCCACGTCTGGAGCAGAAGGAAGAGCGCCTGAGATGCACAAGGGGGTACAGCATTTATGCCCCTAATATATTTGGTGCTGGTTCACCACCAACGAAAACACACCCACTTCTGGAGCAGAAGGAAGAGCGCCTGAGATGCATAAGGGGGTACAGCATTTATGCCCCTAATATATTTGGTGCTGGTTCACCACCAACGAAAACACACCGACGTCTGAAGCAGAAGGAAGAGCGCCTAAGATGCACAAGGGGGTACAGCATTTATGCCCCTAATATATTTGGTGCTGGTTCACCACTAACGAAAACACACCCATGTCTGGAGCAGAAGGAAGAGTGCCTGAGATGCACAAGGGGGTACAGCAATTATGCCCCTAGTATTATTGGTGCTGGTTCACCACCAACCAAAAAACACTCACATCTGGAGCAGAAGGAAGAGCGCCTGAGCTGCACAAGGGGGTACAGCAATTATGCCCCTAATATTATTGGTGCTGGTTCACCACCCAAAAAAACACCCACTTGTGGAGCTGAAGGAATAGTGCTTGAGATGCACAAGTGGAGCAGCAATTTTGCCCTTAATATTATTGGTGCTGCTGCACAAAAAAAAAAAAATCACTGCTGACGCAGAAGGACGCACTACCACCTGTGACAAACAGGGGGGAGTATTAATATTGCAGCAATAGAACCTGATGCTGCTAGAAAAAAAAAAAATCTTTTAATATATATTTTCATGTGACAACACTGAAGAAATGACACTTTGCTACAATGTAAAGTAGTGAGTGTACAGCTTGTATAACAGTGTAGATTTGCTGTCCCCTTCATTCATTCAACACACAGTCAATAATGTCTAAACCGCTGGCAAAAAAAAGTGAGTACACCCCTAAGTCAAAATGTCCAAATTGGGCCCAACATGTCAATATTTTGTGTGGCCACCATTATTTTCAAGCACTGCCTTATCCTTCTTGGGCATGGAGTTCACCAGAGCTTCACAGGTTGCCACTGGGGTCCTCTTCCACTCCTCCATTATGACATCATGGAGCTGATGGATGTTAGAGACCTAGAGCTCCTCCATTTGCCATTTGAGGATGCCCCAAAGATGCTCAATAGGGTTTAGGTCTGGAGACATGCTTAGCCAGTCCATCACCTTTACCCTAAACTTCTTTAGCAAGGCAGTGGTCGTCTTGGAGGTGTGTTTGGGGTCGTTATCATGTTGGAATACTGCCCTGCAGCCCAGTCTCTGAAGGGAGGGGATCATGCTCTGTTTCAGTATGTCACAGTACATGTTGGCATTCATGGTTCCCCAGTGCCGGCAGCACCCATGCCGCCCCAGACCATGACACTCCCACCACTATGCTTGACTGTAGGCAAGACACACTTGTCTTTGTACTCCTCACCTGGTTGCTGCCACACACGCTTGACACCATCTGAACCAAATAAGTTTATCTTGGTCTCATCAGACCACAGGACATGGTTCCAGTAATCCATGTCCTTAGTCTGCTTGTCTTCAGCAAACTGTTTGCGGGCTTTCTTGTTAATCATCCTTAGAAGAAGCTTCCTTCTGGGACGACAGCCATGCAGACATAGGCGTGCGCACAGGGTGTGCCAGGTGTGCCTGGGCACACCCTAATCACCCTGTGTCTGTTAGTGTAGGGCCGGCTGCCTCCCGAGATCTCCATCTTAGGGGTATCAGCCAGCGTCCTCTGAGAGATCCTGTATGGCAGTGTGAAGGCAGCTGCAGTGGCAGCTCCTTCAATCCATGCTGCAAGCGGGGGGCGGAGACGCGGCGGGATGAAGGGGGCGGGGCCGCGACGGGAAGAAAGGGGCGGAGCCTTGACAGGAAGGAGGGGGCGGAGCCTCGACGGGAAGAAGGGGCGGAGCCTCGGTGGGAAGAAGGTGAGTGCCCATTGCCCAAGTGTGTGTGCTCTGTGTTGGATAGGAGGAGGACGGGGAAGCTGCATATAGAGGAATTCATCGTTCCCTATCCTTCCTGCAGCTGCTGGAAGAATAGGGAAAGATCAATTCCTCTATATGCAGCTGCCCCATCCCCCTCCTATACAACTTCCTTTGCTGGCCCCCCAGTGCTCTTTTAACCCCCCCTCCAGTGTTCTTATCCCCCCTCAGTGCTCTTAACCCCCCCCCCAGTGCACTAGACCCATGGGCGTTGCTAGGTGGTAAAAAGACCAGGGGCTGCAGCCCGAAGGTAAATTTGATAACCCCTCCCACAAGTCCCGCCCAAGCTCCACCCAATACCCGCCCCCTCACCCCTGCCCAATGCCCCACCATAAAATGACTCACCCTTCGCAGCTATAAGAGGCACAGATGTTGGATGAGAAGCCCTGACCTCACAAATGTGCTTCTGGAAGAATAGAATCAGAATAGTCAGGGAGGGAGAGAGGGATAAAGAGAGAGGGATAAAGAGAGAGAGAGAGGGATAGAAGGAGCGAGAGGGAGAGAGAAAGAGAGGGGAGAGGGAGAGAGAGGGCAAGAAGGAGAGAGAAGGAGAAAGAGGGATAGAAGGAGATACAGGGAGAGGGAGGGATAGAAGGAGAGAGAGGGATAGAAGGAGAGAGAGGGATAGAAGGAGAGAGAGGGATAGGGGGATAGAGAGGGATAGGAGAGAGAGGGAGAGAGAGAAAGGGATAGAAGGAGAGAGAGGGATAGAAGGGGGGGAGAGAGAGAGAGGTATAGAAGGAGAGAGAGAGAGGGATAGAAGAAGAGAGAGAGAGGGATAGAAGGAGAGAGAGAGGGATAGAAGGAGAGAGAGAGAGAGAGAGAGAGAGAGAAGGAGAGAGAGAGAGAGAGAGAGAAGGATAGATAGAGGGAGAGAGAGGGATAGAGGGGGAGAGAGAGGGATAGAAGGAGATAGAGGCATAGATAGAGATACAGGGATAGGAGAGGGAGGGAGGGAGAGAGGGATAGAAGGAGAGAGAGGGATAGAGGGAGAGGGAGGGATAGAAGGAGAGAGTAGGATAAAGAGGGATAGAGAGATACAGGGATAGAGAGGGAGAGAGAGGGATAGAAGGAGAGGGAGGGATAGAAGGAGAGAGAGAGAGAGAGAGAGAGGGATAGAAAGAGAGAGAGAGGGAGAGAAAGAGAGAGAGGGGGAGAGAAAGAGAGAGAGAGAGAAGAAGAGAGGGATAGAAGGAGCGAGAGGGAGAGAGAAGAAGAGAGGGATAGAAGGAGAGAGAGGGAGGGATAGAGGGATAGAAGGAGTGAGAGAGGGAGGGATAGAAGGAGAGAGAGGGATAGAAGGAGAGAGTGGGAGGGAGGGATAGAAGGAGAGATAGGGGGGAGGGATAGAAGGAGAGAGAGAGAGAGAGGGGGAGGGATAGAAGGAGAGAGAGAGGGGGAGGGATAGAAGGAGAGAGAGAGAGAGGGATAGAAGGAGAGAGAGGGATAGAAGGAGAGAGAGAGAGAGGGAGGGATAGAAGGAGAGAGAGAGAGAGAGAGAGAGAGAGAGAGGGGGGGATAGAAGGAGAGAGAGGGGGGAGGGATAGAAGGAGAGAGAGAGAGGGGGAGGCATAGAAGGAGAGAGAGAGAGGGAGGGATAGAAGGAGAGAGAGAGGGGGAGGGATAGAAGGAGAGAGAAAGAGAGGGACGGATAGATGGAGAGAGAGGGAGGGATAGAAGGAGAGAGAGAGAGAGAGAGAGAGAGAGAGGGGGGAGGGATAGAAGGAGAGAGAAAGAGAGGGAGGGATAGAAGGAGAGAGAGGGGGGAGGGATAGAAGGAGAGAGAGAGAGGGGGAGGGATAGAAGGAGAGAGAGAGAGGGGGAGGGATAGAAGGAGAGAGAGAGAGGGAGGGATAGAAGGAGAGAGAAAGAGAGGAGGGATAGAAGGAGAGCGAGGGAGGGATAGAAGGAGAGAGAGAGAGAGAGAGAGAGAGAGAGAGAGAGAGAGAGAGAGAGAGAGAGGGAGGGATAGAAGGAGAGAGAAAGAGAGGGAGGGATAGAAGGAGAGAGAGAGAGAGGGGGGATAGAAGGAGAGAGAGAGAGGGAGGGATAGAAGGAGAGAGAGAGAGGGAGGGATAGAAGGAGAGAGAGAGAGAGAGAGGGATAGAAGGAGAGAGAGAGAGAGAGAGAGAGAGAGGGAGGGATAGAAGGAGAGAGAGAGAGAGGGAGGGATAGAAGGAGAGAGAGAGAGAGAGAGGGGGGGATAGAAGGAGAGAGGGAGAGGGAGGGATAGAAGGAGAGAGAGAGAGAGGGAGGGATAGGAGGAGAGAGAGAGAGAGAGGGGGGGATAGAAGGAGAGAGAAGGATAGGAGAGAGAGGGATAGAAGGAGAGAGAAAGAGAGGGAGGGATAGAAGGAGAGAGAGGGAGGGATAGAAGGAGAGAGAGGGAGGGGAGGGATAGAAGGAGAGAGAGAGGGATAGAAGGAGAGAGAGAGGGGGGAGGGATAGAAGGAGAGAGAGAGAGAGAGGGATAGAAGGAGTGAGAGAGGGAGGGATAGGAGAGAGAGAGAGGGAGGGAGGGATTGGAGAGAGAGTGATAGAAGGAGAGAGTGGGAGAAGGGGAAGTAGTGAGAGTGAGGGGGGGTAGTAGTGAGAGAGGGGGGCAGAGCCAGTAACACTTACCAAGTCCAGGAACCGGCGCTGACACCATCCATCCATCCATCCCATGGCTGAATCCTTCCTGCCCTGTCCAGCTTCAGTCAGTTTCCCTAAAGGCAGGGAGGTGGGTGGAGCCAATTTCAGGCGCGGAGGATGAAAAGAAAATCCTCCTAGCTCTGAATGCTGGGGGAGGATGGGAAGCTCTGTGTGCCCATTCAGCAGTTACTATTGGTCCCGCCCCCTGCCACCTTCCTCCCCAACCAGCTTCTGTTTCTCCACGGAACAAGGGGGCGGAGCCCCGCATATGGCCCCGCCCACACCCGACATCAATGCTAAAACTTGACAGCTGCAATCACTGTCCTTGCAGCTGCCCCCCTCCGAATCGCCCACATATCACTGGCTGTGCTTAATGTTACAATGCTGATATGTAGCCCCGAGTTCCCGGCCAAACCCAGGCCTTGGGACTTGGGGCTAATCATTTTTAATGAGCAACAGGAGACCCGGGGCTTTTGGGGAGCACACTCGGGGCTATAGCCCCGGTCAGCCCCCCCCTGCCGACGCCACTGACTAGACCCCCTGTTCTTTAGCCCCCCCCATGCTCTTCAGCTCCCCACAGTGCTTTTTATCTCCCTCCCCCCTATGCTCCCTGTCCCCCCCCCAGTGCTCTCCACCCCCCTGGTTTTCCCTGCCCGCCCCCCAAGTGCTCCCTGTCCCCCCCAGTGCTCTCCACCCCCCTGGTTTTCCCTGCTCGCCCCCCCCAGTGCTCTCCACCCCCTGCACCTTCCAACCCCCCTACAATGCTTTGCAAACCCCCTCTTAATTCTCTCCTGTCCCCCCGCCCACCGTGCCCTTCACCTCCTCCAGTGCTCTCTGCTTCCCCTGTGCTCTCCGGCCCCCTTAGTGCTCTTCTATCTTCTATCATGTCCTCAGTCTCTGAGCATCTTCTGTATCACATCCGTAGTCTCTGACCATCTCCTGTATCATGTCTGCAGTCTCTGACCATCTCCTGTATCATGTCTGCAGTCTCTGACCATCTCCTGTATCACGTCTGCAGTCTCTGACCATCTATTGTATCATGTCTGCAGTCTCTGACCATCTACTGTATCATGTCTGCAGTCTCTGACCATCTCTTGTATCATGTCTGCAGTCTCTGACCATCTCCTGTATCATGTCTGCAGTCTCTGACCGTCTCATGCCAAGGTTCGCCATCACTGCTCTATATATATATATATACACGCATGTGTGTTTGAGCTTTGGGGTGCACACCCCAATGCAATAGGCTGCGCACGCCTATGCATGCAGACCAATTTGATGCAGTGTGTGGCGTATGGTCTGAGCACTGACAGGCTGGCCCCCCACCCTTTAAACCTCTGCAGCAATGCTGGCAGCACTCATTCATCTATTTCCCAAAAACAATCTCTAGATATGAAGCTGAGCACATGCACTCAACTTCTTTGGTTGACCATGGCAAGGCCTGTTCTGAGTGGAAGTTGTCCTGTTAAACTACTGTATGGTCTTGGCCACCGTGCTGCAGCTCAGTTTTAGGGTCTTGGCAATCTTCTTATAGCCTAGGCCATCTTAATGTAGAGCAACAATTCTTTTTTTCAGATCCTCAGAGAGTTTTTTGCCATGAAGTGCCATGTTGAACTTCCAGTGACCAGTATGCGAGAATGAGAGCGATAACACCAAATTCAACACAACTCCTCCCCATTCACACCTGAGACCTTGTAACACTAATGAGTCACATGACACCGGGGAGAGAAACGGCCTTAAAGGGGCCAATTTGGACATTTTCACTTAGGGGTGTACTCACTTTTCTTGCCAGCAGTTTACACACTAATAGCTTTGTATTGAGTTATTTTGAGGGGACAGCAAATTTACACTGTTATACAAGCTGTACACTCACTACTTTACATTGTAGCAAAGTGTAATTTCTTCAGTGTTCTCACATAAAAAGATTTAATAAATATATATGCTCCACTATCTCCTGAAATAGCTGATAAATATATATATATATACTGTATATATATATATATATATATATATATACATATATATATATATATATATATATATATACTACACTGGCTGATCTATTAATATATAAAACGCAATCTCCACTAACTACCCTGCCTAATCTCCACTTTTAACACACGGCTGACGTTTAACCACTTACAGCAAATTGACGTAGCCCTATGTCGGCTGCAATAAGTGGCTTTACCGGGGTGATGCCTGCAGGTAGAGGCATCATTCCAGTACCATTTTTTAGAGCCGGCGGTCGGCTTTCAGATTTTTGTTTTTTTAAAAACCTGTGCAAAAATTAAAAAAAGAAATAAAATAAATAGGAAAAAAATGTTAACTGCCTCCGTCGCCGTGAGCTCGCGAACGAAAGAAAACGTATATGGAAGTCGCTGTTCAAACCACACATGTGAGGTATCACCGCGATCGCCAGAGCGAGAGCAATAAAAAAAAAAATAAATAAAAAAAGAGCTACTCTGTAACTCTGAACTGGTAACCATTAAATGTTTTTAAAGCGATGCATATGGAGATTTTTATTGACTGTAGTTTGTCGTTATCCCGCGGGTGTGCGCAATTTTAAACCGTAACATGTTAGGTATCTATTTACTCAGCATGACATCATCTTTCACAATATACAAAAAAAAATGGGCTAATTTTACTGTAGTTTTTTTAAATGCAGTCAAATATAAATTTTTCCAAAAAAATGGCGTTTATAAGACCGCTGCGCAAATACCGCGTGACAAAAAATATTGCAATGACCACCATTTTATTTTCCAGAGTCTTTGCTAAAAAATATATATAATGTTTGGGGGCTCTAAGTAATTTTCTAGCAAAAAATACTGATTTTAACTTGTAAACATGTGTCAGAAATGGGCTAGGTCCTTAAGTGGTTAAGCTGTCTTTATATAGTGTGGGGCGTGGACTTAGCCCCTAAGCCATGATTGGCTAAAGGCACCCTGCCTTTGGCCAATCACGGACATTGTGCTGTGGTTGGCCAAATCATACAGGTCAAGGTGCATGCTTTGGCCAATCATAAGCATTGCATTATGGCGGGCGAATTTCCCGCGAACTGCCTCGTTTGTTCATTGTTCTACGAACAAACCAACACCCGATGTTTCGAGTCGAACTTATGTTCAAATTGACCTCGAAGCTCATCCCTACTCTAGGGTCTCTGCTTAAAAAAAAAAAATATATATATATATATATATATATATATATATAAAATGGTTGTCAAATTTTCTAGAACTGCCTCTATGTTTGTATGTGAAATATTCACGAAGTAGTGTTGTATTCACCTCCTCAACCCACTCGGAAAGACTGGGAGGAGAAGGAGAAAGCCACTTCCTCGCAACAAGCTTTCTGGCTAAAAAAAGCACTCCAAGAATTGCCGTCTGTATATATGTAGAATATTCCTTCCCATTCAAGCATCCTAACAGTCCTATTTTTGGTTCATAAGAGAAAGTAATATTCCATGTATTATTAATAGTTAATATTATTGTTTTCCAGTATCGAGTACGTTTGGGGCATTTCCATAACATATGAATAAGCGTACCATTATGAATCTTTCATCGAGGGCATAACGGAGAATCCCTCCTTTGCCATTTATATAAACCAGTAGGGGTGTGGTATGTACGATGCACAAGAAATAACTGTGTAAGCTTCTATGTGGATGAGAGGGAGACCCTAGTCACATTTTCCAAAATAATAACAGAATAATTCACACCTGAGCGTAGCGTTTTTCGCGCGTTTTTTACCGCGATTTTACCGCGATTTTTGCGGCGTTTTTTACCGCGATTTTACCGCGATTTTTACCGCGATTTTTGTGCAGGCGTTTTTAGATTCAATAGAGATCAATGGAAAACGCCTGTAATCTGCCCAAAAAGAAGCTCATGTACTTTTTTGAGCGTTGGGCGTTTTGTATACAGCTTCAAAACGCTCAGATGTGAACAGGGGCCATTGAAATGAATAGGATTTGTCTTGTTGGGCGTTTTGAGAGCTGATCCTAGAGCAGAAAAACGCCCCAAAAACGCCCCAAAACGCCTACATGTGAACGGAGCCATAAGTGATATAAACTAGTTTTTAGTTTATATTGCTTATAGCGCGACTTATTCTGTTATTGTTTTGGTGGGGTGTTGGTCAAGTTGGTGAAGTTGCTGCTTTCACATAATTTTTGCACTAGCGCAGTTGTTTTTTTCTTTATTTACATTTTCCAAAATATTGGACCATTCCTCATTAGACATGGGACCAATATCCTCCTCCCATCCCTTCCTACATGTTAAAGACATTACATTGGATACTTGATTCAAAAAGGAGCTATATAAAAATGAGATAGTACCTTTTTTAATATACTTTCCCAGAAGACTGTACAGTATCACCGGATTAGACAGACTCCAAAGAGAAATCTTTGCCTGTGCAGATATGGCATGTCTTTTTTTTTCTACCTAAATCCCTATTGCTCCCATCCCCCCCCCCCTCCCCCCAATCTACACACTAGTTGATTTTCTCTTTTTCTTCACTCCATTTAGTATATTCTCTTGTTTTCTTAAACTCCTTCCAATCTTCCCAAGTTCCACCCTCCTCCTCTTTATCATCTTCCTCCCATTCCTTTAGGTATTCTAGTGTTCTTATTCTCTCCTTCTTCTTTCTGCCAAAATAACGGATTAATCCTTTTGCGGCATTCATCAAATGGGGTACCAGTGTGGCTCTGTATTGTCTTACAGACTTTTTTGTGCCATGGAATAAACAGTACCAGGGTTCTTCTGGAATCTCTATTTCCGTGATTTTTTTAATTTGTACTAGAATTTCCTTCCAGAACTTTTTAATTTTTGCAATTCCACCATAAATGGGCCATTGTACCTATTTCTCTACATCTTCTCCAACAGTTTTTGATTTCTCTTTTTGATAATTATGAGCTTTATCGGGGGTGATATACCATCTTGCAATACATTTATAGTTAATTTCAATCAATATTTTATATATAGTTAACCACTTACCGCATACTAACGTAGATCTACGTCAGTAAACTTTGCGGTGTTATACCGGGATGATGCCTCTAGCTAGAGGCACCATCCCGGTACCGTGGTTTGAAGCCGACGGTCGGCTTTCCGTCGGTACCGACCGGGAGCCGCTCGATCGGTATCCGGGGGGGTGGGAGGGGACGTACGTGGCTTTGCTCGGGGCTCCCGTCCCACCGTCCGCCGGCTGGATGGAGTCCCGATGAATGCCGGAAATGGCATCGATCGGGTCTCCGATGACGTAACCCGGAGGCGGCGTCCATGACGTCACGTCCGGGTTACTGTGCTGCAAAAGGCGGCAAATTTAAAAAACGGCCGTATGCAAAAATGCTGTTTTCGGCGTTTTGCATACAGGGAAGTGTAGTGGAGGGGTCTAGGGTCTTTTAGACCCTCGATCCCTCCATAAAGTGTACCTGTCACTACATATTGGTGTCACAAGGGATGTTTACATTGCTTGTGACAGCAATAAAAGTGATCAGATTTTTTTTTTTTTTTTAAAACTTTAATAAAGTTAAAAAATAAATAAAATAAATGGGAAAAAAAAAAAAAAATTTAGCCGCCACCCGTCACTGTTAGCTCGCGCACAAAAAAAAACGTATACGGAAGTCGAGCCGCAAATGAAATCGCTGTTCAAACCACACATGTGAGGTATCGCCGCGAACGCCAGAGCAGATTGAGATCTCTATTGACCGTAGTTTTTTAAACCGTAACATGTTGGGTATCTATTTACTCGGCGTGACATGTTCTTTCACAATATACAAAAAAAATGGGCTAACTTTACTGTTTAGTATTTTTTAAAATTAGTGAAAATGATTTTTCAAAATTTTTCCAAAAAAATGGCGCTTTGAAGACCGCTGCGCAAATACCGCCTGATAAAAAATATTGCAATGACCGACATTTTATTCTCCAGAGTCTTTGCTAAAAAAATATATATAATGTTTGGGGGTTCTAAGTAGTTTTCTAGGAAAAAATACTGGTTTTAACGCGTGAACAAAAAGTGTCCGAAATAGGGCTGGGGCTTAAGTGGTTAAAACATTGTTCTTGTATTTCTCAGAAGAGCAGATCCGAATCGAAAGGGAGCAAGTCGTCTTCTCTTCTTAATGGTTTTGGCAAAGAAGCCACAAAGTGCTTCAACTGGCGGTAGCGCCATTCATCGATTCTAAATTTTTTTTTCTTTAATTCCTCTTATTGTGCACATTTGCCCTTTTTCCATAATGTCTCTCAAGCGTGTGTCATCATTACCTATCCATTTCCCCCCCATCTTTTCTTGGCCTGGTGGAAAAAAATTAGTGTCTTTTAAAGGGGTTAATGGTTAATTGTATTGCCATTTATTTATTTTATGTATTAAATCCCAAATTCTAAGTGCTTGATTTGTGATCATGTGCGTATTTAAATTCAACTTCCTATATTGTGCCGGTATCCATATGATTTTTCCTAAGTGAGTGCTGCTCATAGTTGATTCTGTTTTTACCCAAGTATTTTCATTTTTTATTTTCCCCCATTCCATTACTCGTAAAAGTAGTGTTGCCTCGTAATATTTTCTAAAATCTGGTAAGCCCCCTTGATTTTTGCTCTTTATTAGTACTGTATGTTGTATTCTAGGTTTACTTTTTCTCCATATAAATTTAGATATTAAAGATTTTAGGATTTTGAAGTATACCTGGGGAATCGGGATAGGTAACATTTGAAATTTATAGGTTATTTTTGGTAGAATTGCCATTTTTATTATATTTATTCTCCCTGTCCATGATAACGGTCTATATAATATCCTATTCAATTCTGTTTTCATTTCATTTAGTAACGGGATATAATTTTCTTTATATAATCTTTCAAATTTTCCTTTCAAGATAATTCCTAGATATTTTAGCCCTGGGTTTTTCCATGTAAAGGGGAATTCCAATTTTAATTTATCTACTTCTTGTTTTTTTATATTGATATTTAATATCTCTGATTTAGCAGGATTTATTTTTAGATTAGATAGTTCTCCATATTTTTTCAAGCTTTCTATCATATTTGGGAGGGTTGTTCTAGGTCTAGAGATGTGTAGCAATACATCGTCCGCAAATGCGGCAATCTTATGCTCCACATCTCCCACCTCTACTCCTCTTACATCTGGGCTTTCCCTGATTGTTGCCAAGAGAGGTTCCAATGAAAGGACGAACAGCAACAGGGACAGTGGGCATCTTTGCCTTGTTCCATTGGACATCCCAAATGGCTCAGAGTGGACCCCATTTACTCTCACCCTAGCAGTGGGGTGGCTATACAATGTTTTTATCCATGCCATCATCTTCTCTCCAATTCCCAACTCCTCCAAGGTTCTTATCATGAAGTCCCAACTGACTCTGTCGAATGGTTTCTCAGCATCTATCGACAGTATTAAGCCATGGGATGCACTCTTAGCCTTTGCTGCATTAGCAGTATTGTTCTTACCCCATTATCTCTGCCCTGTCTCCCAGGTATAAAGCCTACTTGGTCCTTGTGTACCCATTCCATCATTAAATTTTTCATTCTGGTTGCTAACACTTTTGTGAAGAGCTTTGTATCAATATTTAAGAGTGAAATGGGTCTATAACTTGAGCATACGGTTGCATCTTTTCCTTCTTTCAGGATTACTGTAATTGATGCTAAGAGGGCCTCTTTACTCAAACCATATTCTTGCCCTATGCCATTAAAATAATCTTTTAACTTGGGTAAAAGCAGGTCTTTGTATCTTTTATAATAATTCACCGTAAATCCATCCGGTCCGGGGCTCTTCCCTGAAGATGTAGTTTTGAGAGCTATACCTATTTCTTCCTCTGAGATTTGGGCTTCCAATTGATCTAATTTATCCTGTTGTATTTTGGGTAATTTCGCCTCTCTCAAGTATTGTTTGATTTTCCCCGTTTTATCTAAGTCCCTCTCTCCTGCCGTTTTTTTGATATTATAGAGTTTCCCATAGTATTCCTGAAAGACTTTTGTTATATCGGTCGTTGAATATACCATTTCCCCATTTGAATATTTCATTTTCTCTATATAATTTATTTCTTTCTTTTTTTTCCAGATCTTCGCTAGTGTCTTCCCAATTTTATTATTCCAGTGATAGTTCTCTTTGGTGGTTCTCCTAGTCCCCTGTCTAATTTCCTGTTCTAATAGTTCTTTTAATTCTTCTCTTTTTATTATTAATTTAAGGTTGGGTTTCGACTGTCTGTTTATTTTTATGTTTTTTTTCTAATTTGTAGATCTCTTTTATCAGTTTTTCTTTATATTCTACTCTCTCTTTTTTTCTCCTTGCCCCTTAAGAGATTAAGATCCCCCTCATGTAGGCTTTTTGTGCCTCCCAAAGTATATTTTTCGATGTTTCTTCATTTTAATTAGTGTGATAGTATATTTTTAATTCTTTTCTAAATTCTCCCCAATTTATTGCTCTCAATAATTCCTAATTTAGCCTCCAAACATTTGTTTTAGTTTGTCCCCCTACTATTTTCAGCTTTATTTTAACTGGTGCATGGTCCGACCATGTCTTAATCCCTATTTTGGCCTCTGTTACTGATTCAATCCTCTGTGGTCTATCAGTACATAGTCGATCCTCGAGTATGTCTTGTGTACAGGGGAGTAGAACGTGTAATCTCGCTCTTTCGGGTGTAATACCGGCCAAGTGTCTAATAATTGACATTGAAATAGCTTTTTTTGATAATTTTCAAGTGTGTTGCTCTACCCCTCTGTACAGCCGACGTACTATCCATCTCTGGGTCTAGGCAAAAATTGAGGTCTCCCGCCAATATCACCCACCCTTTTCTAAATTCTGTTAATTTATCTAGGATTTTCCCAAGATATTTCATGGGATTGTCATTTGGACAATATACATTTGCCAGAGTTACCTTGTTTGTAAATAGTTTCCCTTTCAAAAAAAGGAATCTTTCCTCATGATCTGCCAACCTCTCTTCCAAAACAAAGTGGGCCCCTCTGGCAATCCCAATAGCCACCCCTTTTGATTTTTTTTGTTGTGGAATCAGCATAGTACCAAATGGGGTGTTCTTTTGAATATAGCCTAATATTAGAAGAATGTGGAATATGGGTTTCCTGTAAGAAAACTAAGTCAGCTCCCATGTTTTTAATTTCTTTCAACATTTTCTGTCTTTTCTCTGGGGCGTTTAAACCTCTGATGTTATACGTTACATAATTAGCTTCTGTCATTTACAGAGTTTAGAAGGGGTATTCCAATCTTCCCCGGAGAAAGGAAGAAAAATCAGCCTTGTTCAACGAAAAAAATGGAGTGTATACACTAGATTGTAGTTCCTCTTTCCCTCCCTCCCTCCTCCCACCACCCCCCCCTCCCCATAAAGAAAACAAAATATTAACCACTTTAGCCCCGGAAGGATTTGCCCCCTTTCTGACCAGGCCCTATTTTGCGATTCGGCACTGCGTTACTAAACTAAACTAAATTTACGTCCTTTTTTTTTCCACAAATAGAGCTGTCTTTTGGTGGTATTTGATCACCTGTGCAGTTTTTATTTTTTGCGCTATAAACAAAGAAAGAGTGGCAATTTTGAAAAAAAAAACAAAAAAAACAATATTTTTCACATTCTGCTATATGACATTCTCAAAAAAAAAAAAAAGTAAAAATCTAAATTTTTTAACATTTTAGGCCAGTTTGTTTTCTGCTACATATTTTTGGGTAAAACATTCTCAATAAGTGTATTTTGATTGGTTTGCGCAAAAGTTATCGCGTCTACTAACTACGGGAAAGATTTATGTAATTTTATTGTTTTTTTTACTAGTACTGGTGGCGATCTGCGATTTTTAGCAGGACTGCGACATAATGGTGGACAGATCGGACCCCTAACTGACATTTTTGACACTTTTGGGGGGACCAGTGACATTACTACAGTAATCAGTGCTAAAAATATGCACTGTTACTGTAATAATGACAGTGGCAGGGAAGGGATTAATACTGGGGGTGATCAAGGGGTTAAATGTATGCCTAATGCTTACTGACTTGTGTGTGTGTGTGTGGGGGGAGGGGGTTCTGTGACAGGCACAGAGATCGCAATTTTAGCATAGCGGAAACTGCTGATCTGTCCCTGCCTGTCAGCGAGAAGATCCGCTTGCTTTGTTTGCATAAGCAGGCGGGTCTTCTCTCTGTTTCCCAGATGATCGGGGGAGGAAAGCGGCAATCGCCATATTATTATATTAAATATTAGTGGATGGAACCAGTACCAACATCCCTATAGACAAAGATTCAAGTGTATAGGTTGTGGGACTTTACCGGTACTCAATATGACAATCACAAATCCAAAGATTAAACACAATATATATAAAAAATATAATAGTTTGTTTCCTTACAACTTTTTTTTAACATTTATCTAAATTTGTTTACAAATATATGGGTACAGAATATTTTACTGAACTTCAGTTTCCAACCGGTTTCGCCGGGGCGGCTTCTTCAGGGAAAGTGACACAATTTACCTATATTAAAGATATTTATCCCATAGTACTTTTTTCTAGGAGCACTAGATGTCCAGCATCATTTAACCCACTTACTTTGAGCCCAGGTTGTCCTGTTCCTAGCCTGACCATAATTTCATGTTAAAGTCAAACTAAACAAAATCCTTGTTCTCCAAAAATAATCCATGCACATACACTACATAAAAAGCCCTGTAATTTTTTTTTAATTAAATTGTTTTTTTATTATATTTTTCTGCCTCCTCTGTGGGCTGCCAAACCTCTCACCTCACCTCCTTTTGTTTGGAAAGAGAAGTGCATTTTGTTTGTGGGCATGTGCACTCACTGCTCTATGCACACTAAAAACCCCATAGTCCATAGTCCCTAGTCCATTTTAGGAACGAGCAAGAGAGAGTGACCACGTTCCTACATACAGTGTGACCATGGAACACTGATAGGAGAACACAGTCGCCACTCTAAGTGCAGTATTTGGAGATTTATTAGAATAAACCAAATGAAAGGTACTCACAAAAGTAAATGTAAAAGAGGCATCATTATAAATGCAGGCAACTGCTCCCGGTATCTTGATGGCTGGAGCGGTTTCCTAGCAAGGGCTGTAACCGGTGGGTAACGGTACTTCCTGGTCGTGGGGACACACCGCTGCCGTCCCGCCGTCACTTACGCATGATTGCGTAATGGCGCCGGCAACGCGTTATCGGAGCATGCACTTCTTCTTCAGGCCGATAATGCGCCATTTTGGGTATGGGATTAAATAGAATGGAAGTCTGGACCAGCTGGGTCCTAAAGTCTGCCAAATCTGCCAGATCGGCAAGACGGCTAAAGCATAATAATATAATACAGGTCATAAGAATAAGAAAATAACTAAGCATATTACTGACAATGTGTGTTAACAAACTAATTCAAGCGATGGTTGAGGAAAAAAATGAAGGTACTTGAACCAGAAATAGACAAATTATATGAAAATAAGAAATAAAAAAAGAAAATAATAAAAAAATAAAAAATAAAAAAATAATAATTTATAATTGAATAATTATTATTTTTTTATTTTTTTATTTTTTATTTTTTTATTATTACCAGAAAGTACTGTTACCCACCAGTTACAGCCCTTGCTAGGAAACCGCTCCAGCCATCCTGATCAAGATTCCGGGAGCAGTTGCCTGCATTTATAATGATGCCTCTTTTACATTTACTTTTGTGAGTACCTTTCATTTGGTTTATTCTAATAAATCTCCAAATAATGCACTTAGAGTGGTGCCTGTGTTCTCCTTCCAGTTGGCTCCAAGCACCTTCTGTCACCAGAGCAGCCTATGGAGTGTTTTCTTTGGGATTTTATAAACTATGGATTTTGCTATGGACTTTCAGTAAATTAACCATCTGCTGATGATTTTTTTACTGTATCCGTATCTGTCCATTTGTCCATACCAGTGGAACTTGTGAGGTCTCCTAACTTCTTTTCCCCCGTTGTGAGCCAGTTTTTTAACACTTTGACCATGGAACACAAATGTAGCCACCCTCAACAGGAAGTCGGATTACAGCAGCAAAAACTAAAAATGATTTGAAGATTTGGAGGAAACTAGGAGCAATATCGGGTGCTTTTTGAGTAAAGACTACATACTTGAATATCATTTTTTTGTAAATTTAAGACTGGGTTCACATATGCTGTGGCCACAGTTCACAGCATGGGATCTGGTGCGGCCCTGTTCAACAAATCAGGTGCAAATCAGGTCTGAATTTTTGCCTGAATTTGCACCTGAATCGGAAACCAATTTGAGAGCCAGTCACACTCTCCTGTCATGTGAATTGGATGCAAGGAAACCAGCATCCAATTCACATATGTATGAACCCAACCTCAAGTAAATACTTCAACAGTTAGTTCAAAAATATATAATGGAAATAATCCAAAGACATGCTGGTATGTTAAATGGCTCCTGTCTAAATTGGCCCTAGTATGTGTACAAATGTGAGTTAGGAACCTTAGATTGTAACAGTGTTCATTTTAACGTCAAATTTCAATTTCATTTTAGCCATAGTTTTTTGACTAAAATACCATTTTAATTTTAGTCATATTTTAGTCATTTGGATTGTTTTAGCTTTAGTCGTATTTTAGTCGACTGAAATCTCCAAATAATCCAAAGACATGCTGGTATGTTAAATGACTCCTGTCTAAATTGGCCCTAGAATGTATACAAATGTGAGTTAGGAATCTTAGATTGCAAAAGTGTTAATTTAAATATCAAATTTCAATTTCGTTTTTAGCCATAGTCTTTTGACTAAAATGCCATTTTAATTTTAGTCATATTTTAGTCATCTGAATTGTTTTAGCTTTAGTCGTATTTTAGTTGACTAAAAGCTCCAGTACAATTTAGTTGACTAACATCTAATAGGTTTAGTTAAATTGTAATGAATTATTTAAGAATTTCTCTGGAATTGCCAAACTCATTATATACTCCTGGAGTAAAAACGAATAACGTTATTATTTATGGTATTAGGTTTGAACATGCATAGACACAGATCTAGGTGTCTTGATATATTACTTCTTTATAAATAAAACTAAGTTTCATAAAACAACAAGCAAAAATATTGCTTTTTGACAAACAGAAGTGTAACTTTCAAATATAACCCCCCCCCCCCAAAAAAAAATTATGTACACAATTATGTATTGGCTGTAATGCTGTTGCACATATTACCAGAATATATTATATATTACCAACATTAAATATTATTTAATATATATATATATATATATATATATATATATATATATATATATATATATATTTTTTTTTTTTTTCTTTTTTTTTTTTTTCTTTCAGCAGCTTAGTAGATGCCTCATACTTATTCTTATGTGGTAGTGCAATAGTACAATCCATGTTTAAACTCTAAAGTGATTGTAAAGTCTTGTTTCTTTTTCCTGTAAAAATAACAATCATGTTATACTCAGCTGCTCTGTTGCAGTAGATTTGCACAGCTTGGATCCTCCTCTTCTTGGGTCCCTCTTCTGTGATCCTGGCTACCTGTCTTCGGAGTACCTGAGAACCTGTCTCCAGCCCATCAAAGTACCCAAGCACTTGTCTGTAGCTCATCAGAGTACCCAAGTACCTCTCTGCACCCCATCAGAGTACCCAAGTACATGTCATCAGAGTACCCAAGTACCTGTCACCAGCCCATCAGAGTACCCGAGTACCTGTCACCAGCCCATCAGAGTACCCGAGTACCTGTCACCAGCCCATCAGAGTACCCGAGTACCTGTCATCAGGGTATCTGAGTACCTGTCATCAGAATACCCGAGTACCTGTCTCCAGCCCAAAGTACCCGAGTACCTGTCTCCAGCCCAGAGTGTCCGAGCACCTATCTGCAGCTCATCAGATTACCTGAGTACCTGTCTATAGCCCATCAGAGTACCCGAGTACCTTTCTGCAGCCCATCAGAGTACTAAAGTACCTTTCTGAAGCCGATCAGTGTACCTAAATACCTGTCTACAGCCCATCAGAGTACCTGTCTGCAGCTCATCAGAGTACCTGAGTACCTATCTGCAGCCCATGCCTGATAGTTTATGTGTTGGGGTGTTTGCTTTCCAAAATGGGGTGATTTTGTAGGTGTTTCAATTGTCCTGGTGCTCCAGGGCATTCAAAAGTGTGATAGGTTGTAATTAGTGTTGAGCGAACACGGACTGTATTATTCGTGTTCGTACCGAATAATTGGATTTTTTGTACCCGAACACGGACACGGACACTTTACTGTATGTTCGGGTAAAAATCCGTGTTCGGTCGTTTTATTTCCGGGTTTTGCATGCTTTGGCGCTCTTTTCATGGCGGGCTTTCAACAGCCAATCAACAATCGTTTAACTGGTGTGCCTTAAGCCATCCCAGCCATGCCTGCAAATGTCTCAGTAGCTGTGATTGGCCGTCTGAAGCATGTGACCAAGTCTTTATAAGTTCGAGGCAGCCGCAGCGGCGTCATTATGCTGCTTAGATTCAGGGACAGAGCACACATCAACGTGCTGGCTGCTGATTAGGGAAAGATAGGCAGGAAAAAACCATTTGTGTCCGGATAGAATTGAGGGACAGGTCGGAGTGTTTAGGCAGGGCGAGTTGTAGGCATTTTAGGGATAGAGTCTGCTGAATTATAGGGTCAGTGTCTTCTACAAACTACAATCGATATTGCTGTGTGGGGGGTGGGGTGAATCTGCACTCAATCCTGATCTACGATCTCTTCTCAATCCTGTTAGGGACAGAGTCTGCTGAATTTTAGGGAAACTGTGTTCTACAAACTACAATCGATATTGCTGTGTGGTGTGGGATTGGAGATAGGCAGGTGTCAGTGATCCACATCCATTTTTCTGTGTGTGAGCTGCAGTGAACACAATCTTTTTGGGCTGCAGTGAACACAATCTTTTTGGGCTGCAGTGAACACAATCTTTTTGGGCTGCAGTGAACACAATCTTTTTGGGCTGCAGTGAACACAATCTTTTTGGGGTGCAGTGAACAAAATCTTTTTGGGGTGCAGTGAACACAATCCTTTTTGGTGTGCAGTGAACACAATCTTTGTGGGGTGCAGTGAACAAAATCCTTTGTGGGGTGCAGTGAACACAATCTTTTTGGGGTGCAGTGAACAAAATCCTTTTTGGGGTGCAGTGAACAACATCATTTTTGGGGTGCAGTGAACACAATCTTTTTGGGGTGCAGTGGACAAAATCCTTTGTGGGGTGCAGTGAACACAATCTTTTTGGGGTGCAGTGAACACAATCTTTTTGGGGTGGAGTGAACAACATCCTTTTTGGGGTGCAGTGAACAAAATCCTTTTTGGGGTGCAGTGAACAAAATCATTTTTGGGGTGCAGTGAACACAATCTTTTTGGGGTGCAGTGAACACAATCTTTGTGGGGTGCAGTGAACACAATCTTTTTGGGGTGGAGTGAACAACATCCTTTTTGGGGTGCAGTGAACAACATCCTTTTTGGGGTGCAGTGAACACAATCTTTTTGGGGTGCAGTGAACACAATCTTTGTGGGGTACAGTGAACAGAATCTTTGTGGGGTGCAGTGAACACAATCTTTGGGGGGTACAGTGAACACAATCTTTGTGAGGTGCAGTGAACACAATCTTTGTGGGGTGCAGTGAACACAATCATTGTGGGGTGCAGTGAACTCAATCTTTGTGGGGTACAGTGAACACAATCTCATACTTCTGAAGGTTTGAGGGTGCTGCCTGTTCCATACTCCCCCTACTCCTCATCTAGCCTTTTAGGGGTACAAACAATAGTAATTGGGGCCTAGTGTGGTTGTGTACGTGTGATATACATACACTTTTTTGGGATCATATTTTCTATTCCGCTATTTAATCAAAAACCTTTGGGGATCAGTTAAATTGGGGGATAGTCTGTGTTGGTACGTGTGAGAGAGATCCACCTTTCCAAGTTGTTGGGGTTCATCTCATACTTCTGAAGGTTTGAGGGTGCTGCCTGTTCCATACTCCCCCTACTCCTAGCCTTTTAGGGGTACAAACAATAGTAATTGGGGCCTAGTGTGGTTGTGTACGTGTGATATACATACACTTTTTTGGGATCATATTTTCTATTCCGCTATTTAATCAAAAACCTTTGGGGATCAGTTAAATTGGGGGATAGTCTGTGTTGGTACGTGTGAGAGAGATCCACCTTTCCAAGTTGTTGGGGTTCATCTCATACTTCTGAAGGTTTGAGGGTGCTGCCTGTTCCATACTCCCCCTACTCCTAGCCTTTTAGGGGTACAAACAATAGTAATTGGGGCCTAGTGTGGTTGTGTACGTGTGATATACATACACTTTTTTGGGATCATATTTTCTATTCCGCTATTTAATCAAAAACCTTTGGGGATCAGTTAAATTGGGGGATAGTCTGTGTTGGTACGTGTGAGAGAGATCCACCTTTCCAAGTTGTTGGGGTTCATCTCATACTTCTGAAGGTTTGAGGGTGCTGCCTGTTCCATACTCCCCCTACTCCTAGCCTTTTAGGGGTACAAACAATAGTAATTGGGGCCTAGTGTGGTTGTGTACGTGTGATATACATACACTTTTTTGGGATCATATTTTCTATTCCGCTATTTAATCAAAAACCTTTGGGGATCAGTTAAATTGGGGGATAGTCTGTGTTGGTACGTGTGAGAGAGATCCACCTTTCCAAGTTGTTGGGGTTCATCTCATACTTCTGAAGGTTTGAGGGTGCTGCCTGTTCCATACTCCCCCTACTCCTAGCCTTTTAGGGGTACAAACAATAGTAATTGGGGCCTAGTGTGGTTGTGTACGTGTGATATACATACACTTTTTTGGGATCATATTTTCTATTCCGCTATTTAATCAAAAACCTTTGGGGATCAGTTAAATTGGGGGATAGTCTGTGTTGGTACGTGTGAGAGAGATCCACCTTTCCAAGTTGTTGGGGTTCATCTCATACTTCTGAAGGTTTGAGGGTGCTGCCTGTTCCATACTCCCCCTACTCCTAGCCTTTTAGGGGTACAAACAATAGTAATTGGGGCCTAGTGTGGTTGTGTACGTGTGATATACATACACTTTTTTGGGATCATATTTTCTATTCCGCTATTTAATCAAAAACCTTTGGGGATCAGTTAAATTGGGGGATAGTCTGTGTTGGTACGTGTGAGAGAGATCCACCTTTCCAAGTTGTTGGGGTTCATCTCATACTTCTGAAGGTTTGAGGGTGCTGCCTGTTCCATACTCCCCCTACTCCTAGCCTTTTAGGGGTACAAACAATAGTAATTGGGGCCTAGTGTGGTTGTGTACGTGTGATATACATACACTTTTTTGGGATCATATTTTCTATTCCGCTATTTAATCAAAAACCTTTGGGGATCAGTTAAATTGGGGGATAGTCTGTGTTGGTACGTGTGAGAGAGATCCACCTTTCCAAGTTGTTGGGGTTCATTTCATACTTCTGAAGGTTTGAGGGTGCTGCCTGTTCCATACTCCCCCTACTCCTAGCCTTTTAGGGGTACAAACAATAGTAATTGGGGCCTAGTGTGGTTGTGTACGTGTGATATACATACACTTTTTTGGGATCATATTTTCTATTCCGCTATTTAATCAAAAACCTTTGGGGATCAGTTAAATTGGGGGATAGTCTGTGTTGGTACGTGTGAGAGAGATCCACCTTTCCAAGTTGTTGGGGTTCATCTCATACTTCTGAAGGTTTGAGGGTGCTGCCTGTTCCATACTCCCCCTACTCCTAGCCTTTTAGGGGTACAAACAATAGTAATTGGGGCCTAGTGTGGTTGTGTACGTGTGATATACATACACTTTTTTGGGATCATATTTTCTATTCCGCTATTTAATCAAAAACCTTTGGGGATCAGTTAAATTGGGGGATAGTCTGTGTTGGTACGTGTGAGAGAGATCCACCTTTCCAAGTTGTTGGGGTTCATCTCATACTTCTGAAGGTTTGAGGGTGCTGCCTGTTCCATACTCCCCCTACTCCTAGCCTTTTAGGGGTACAAACAATAGTAATTGGGGCCCAGTGTGGTTGTGTACGTGTGATATACATACACTTTTTTGGGATCATATTTTCTATTCCGCTATTTAATTTAACTGGGCCTCCATGCGAGACCTGTGTGCCTTGTTGCGCTGTTTTGAGTACTCCACCAACATGGCCAGTGGCAATGACGCCGTTCTCAGCTTAACTATCCCACTTCTATGCCTCCTTGAAAAAACAATTCGGGCGATGATGGAAGAGGATGTGGCACAGGATGAGGAGGAGGAGGAGGATGAAGAGGTAACATTTCCAAGGCTTTCAGGGCAGTCATTCGCAAGGGGCTCCGAGGGTGGGTTCCTGCACACGCAAACGCCAGGGACGCAATTGTCCAGCAGGGGCACAGTTCTGGAGGATGAGGAGGATGAGGAGGAGGAGGAGCTGGAGGAGGAGATGGAACCATGTTCACAGCAGGGTGGCACCCAGGCCAGCTCATGGCCATCACTGGTGCGTGGCTGGGGGGATACAGAGGACACGGACGATACACCTCCCACAGAGGACAGCCTTTCGTTGCCTCTGGGCAGCCTGGCACACATGAGCGATTACATGCTGCAGTGTCTCCACAACGACCACCGAGTTGCCCACATTCTAACTTGTGCTGATTACTGGGTGGCCACGCTGCTGGATCCCCGTTACAAGGACAACGTACCGTCCTTAATTCACTCACTGGAGCGCGATCGCAAGATGCGCGAGTACAAGCGCACGCTGGTAGACGCCATGCTGCTGGCATTCCCATCTGACAGCGGGGCCACAGTGGAAGCACAAGGCAGAGGAGGAGGAGGAGGAGGTCGCCAACGCAACCAGGGCACCGCCAGCACCTCAGAAGGCAGGGTTAGCATGGCCGAAATGTGGAAAAGCTTTGTCAGCACGCCACAACAAACAGCAGCACCAGCAGCTCAGATGGAACGTCTTAGCAGGAGGCAGCATTTTACCAACATGGTGGAGCAGTATGTGTGCACACGCCTACATGTAGTGAATGACGGGTCTGCCCCCTTCAACTTCTGGGTCTCCAAATTGGGCACATGGCTTGAGCTTGCCCTTTACGCCTTGGAGGTGCTGGCGTGCCCTGCAGCCAGTGTATTATCTGAACGGGTATTTAGCACGGCTGGGGGGCGTTATAACAGACAAGCGCAGCCGCCTGTCCAGAGACAATGTGGACAAGCTCACGTTCATTAAAATGAACCAGGCATGGATCCCACGGGACTTTTCCGTACCTTATGCAGAATAGCAATGGATACCGACCTTACCCACCCATTGTTCCATTTTTGCTCTTTCTCACTCTTTTGGGGTGTACCCTCATTTAAAATTTTTGAAAAGAAGCAGTGTTGGCTACCTCGTCCTCCTCCTCAGGGCCAGATTAATGTAGGGGCTATTGGAGCTGCAGCTCCAGGCCCCTACCTTTTATATAGGCCCCGGGTTGGCCATATTCACTGTTACCGCTCTTCTGTCACTTGTAAACACAGAAGTCTGGCTTCTATGCTCGCTTCCCCAGGCAGCACCCTCAGAACCTCCCCACACAGCGTGAAGGCCGGACAAGGAGGGACAGTTGGTGATGCATGGATGTGTTTATGGGCTTCAGAGACAGCATCCCATGTTGAATTAGGCATGCATGGCTGCACCCTTCCTCCTCTGGGTGCATGGCAAGGCACGGCCCTTAAGGCCCTTCAAAATCCTCAGCACCAAGCCCATGATGCTGTTAATCCGGCCCTGGTCCTCCTCCACCGCCGCTTCCACCTACACCGCCCATAGGTGTGCGCAGCCTATTGCATTAAGGTGTGCACCCCAAAGTTGAAATACACATGCATGTGTTTGCCAGCAGGGAGAGTAATGTATCGGGGCCATGTACCTGTAGGCAAGGAGAAATAGAGCAGAGCAGGTCCCAGGGAGATCTTTCCCATCTCCTCACTGGCAATGCTATGTGCCCTAGGTGATTAGGGTGTGCCCAGGCACACCCAGCACACCCTGTGCGCACGCCTATGTCACCGCCACATCCACCACCACCTCAACCTCCCTCCTACTCCATATGGGCCTCGTCCTTCAGAGATGAAGAAGAACATTGTTTTATTTTTCTGTTTTTTTTTTGTTGTTTTAAGTTATTTCCCTATCCACATTTGTTTGCAGAGCACTTGCCATGCTCTTAATTACGTTTTGCTGCCATTTGCAGCACTCTAGCCCTTTCCTTTGGTGTTTTAGAGCCATTTTAGTGCCTTAAAGTTCGGGTCCCCATTGACTTCAATGGGGTTCGGTGTCCGGGAAAAGTTCGGTAAAAGTCCGGGACACGGACCCGGACTTTTTTTTAAAGTTCGGCCGAACCCGTCGAACACGGACATCTAGGTGTTCGCTCAACCCTAGTTGTAATTAAATTATATGTGTAATTTATGCTCCTAGAACGCCTGAAGGTGATACCTGGGTGTTGGGACTCCAGGAAGAAGGGGGGCCGTAACTCCGGAAAGGTTAGACAGGTTGTTGTAGTGGGGGACTCAATTATCAAGAGGACAGAGAGGGCAATCTGTAAAAAAGATCTCGGTAACCGAACAGTATGTTGTTTACCGGGTGCCCGCGTTCGGCACATCGCAGATCTGGCAGACAGATTGTTGTGTGGGGCTGGGGATGACCCAGCGGTCATGGTGCATGTGGGCACTAATGACAAAGTAAAAGGTAGGTGGAGGATCCTTAAGAACGATTTCAGGGACTTAGGTAATAGATTGAGGAAAAGGACCTCCAAGGTGGTTTTCTCTGAAATACTGCCTGTACCTCGAGCCACACAGGAGAGGCAGAAGGAGATTAGGGAACTTAACAAGTGGCTGAGGAACTGGTGTAGGAAGGAGGGGTTTGGGTTCCTGGAGAACTGGGCTGACTTCTCAGTCGGCTACTGGCTCTTTAGTAAGGATGGGCTGCACCTTAATGGGGACGGTACAGCTCTTTTGGGGAGAAAGATGGCCACCAAGTTGGAGGGGCTTTTAAACTAGGAGACGGGGGGAGGGCTCAGAAGTAGAATCAGTCAGGAGGGAGCAAAGGACTGAAGGCAGTTGTAGGGTCAGCAGCGACAGTAGGTCCACAACGTCAATTGGCAGGTATGTGCGGGAAAACCTCAGACCAAACAGGAATAAACATAACCGCCAATCACGTTTAACTTCCGTAAAACTAAGAGGGGTATATGCTAATGCCAGGAGCCTAGCTAATAAAATGGATGAGTTGGAAATGTTAGTACATGAGGATGACATAGACCTTGTGGGAATAACAGAGACTTGATTCGACCCCTCACATGACTGGCTGGCCAATATCCAAGGGTATTCGGTGTACCGGAAGGACAGGGTAGGAAAAAGAGGGGGAGGGGTATGTCTCTATGTCAAGAACAATATAAAGGTGATAGAAAGGAGTGACATTACGGATGGGATGAGCATGGATTTAGAATCTGTGGGGGTTGAACTCCATAGGGAAGGAGATAAGGGAAAAGTAGTTGTGGGGGTTTGCTATAGGCCACCTAACCAAGGGGAGGAGGTAGAGCTGGAATTTTTAGCACTAATGGGTAAAGTGGCAAAACTGGGATCAGTCATCATATTGGGGGACTTCAATTATCCCGACATTGACTGGGAAGAGGGGACTGCACACTCACAGAAGGCCCGTCTATTCACGGAAACCTTACAGGACAACTACATGTCACAGTTGGTGGATTCCCCTACCAGAGAAAATGCAGTCCTGGATCTATTGATCACTAATGACCCAGACATAATCTCGGATTTAGGAGTCCAGGACAACCTGGGCTCTAGTGATCACATGATGATCACATTTAGTATAAATAACAATATAACAAGGCAAGTGGGGAACATAAGAACCCAAAACTTCAGAAGGGCAAACTTTCCAAAATTGTACTCATTGATGGAAAGGGTAAACTGGGACCAAACCTTGGGATCCTTGTCCACGGAGGAAAAATGGGAATGCTTTAGGAACATATTAAGCAAATGCATCTTGCAGTGCATTCCTATGGGAAATAAATTTAGAAGAGACAAAGCCAAACCTGGCTGGCTAAACCGTAGCGTTAAAAAACTTATTAGGGGAAAAAAATTGGCCTTCAAGAAATATAAATCAGAGGGCACAGTATCGGCCTTCCAGCAATACAAGGAGGCAAATAAGAAAAGTAAACAAGAAATCAAGATGGCTAAAATCAACTTTGAGAGACAAATAGTGGAGGATAGTAAAAAAAACCCAAAGAAATTCTTTAAATATATCAACAGCAAAAAAACTAGGGCAGAGCATATTGCACACATAATTAACGACGATGGGAGGATGGTTACAGAGGACACTGAAAAAGCAACCGTGCTGAATGCTTTTTTCTCGTCAGTCTTTACGCAGGAAAAGGAGGGGTACACTGACCATGACTGTATGGTTAGTAGTAATACACAGGACTTGCCACTATGGCTAACAGAGGGTGAAATCAGAGAAAGACTGGATAAACTTAACACAAACAAATCACCAGGTCCGGATGGCGTACATCCGAGAGTACTCAAGGAACTCAGTAAGGTTATATCTAGACCACTGTTCATGATCTTTGCTGACAGTATTAGGACAGGAGATGTACCATGGGATTGGAGGAAGGCTAACGTGATTCCGATATTCAAAAAGGGCCAGAGGCAAATCCCGAGAAATTATAGGCCTGTCAGTTTGACATCAATAATATGTAAACTTTTGGAGGGGATGATAAGGGACTATATCGTAGAATATGCTAAAGACAACAACATCATCAGCAGTAACCAGCACGGGTTTACAAATGGGCGTTCTTGTCAAACCAATCTCTTAGCATTCTATGAGGAGGTGAGCTGTGAGCTAGATAGGGGCAGACCAGTGGATGTGGTGTACTTGGATTTCGCGAAGGCGTTTGATACAGTTCCCCACAAGCGCTTAATTTATAAAATAAGGTCGGCAGGTATCGACAGCAGGGTTTGCTCTTGGCTACGGAACTGGCTAAAAGGCTGTGTCCAAAGGGTGGTAATAAACTGACTGGTCTGAGGTAGTAAGCGGGGTGCCCCAGGGCTCAGTCCTGGGACCAACCTTGTTCAATTTATTCATAAACAACATTGAGGTCGGGATTAGTAGTTCGTTATCAGTTTTTGCAGATGACACAAAATTGGCCAGGGCAATAACTGCACAGCATGAAGCAGATATCCTACAGAATGACCTGGACAAAATAACGGAGTGGGCAACGACATGGCAAATGAGGTTTAACGTGGAGAAGTGTAAGGTTTTGCACTTGGGGACTAAAAACATAAAAACACAATACACATTAGGAGGGGAACCCTTGGGGGAATCGAAAATGGAGAAAGATCTGGGAGTCTTGGTTGATGATAGACTAGGCAACAGCATGCAATGTCAAGCGGCAGCTTCCAAAGCCAACAGAATATTAGCATGCATAAAGAAAGGGATGTATTCCAGAGATAAGACTATAATCCTTCCACTTTATAAAACTCTGGTCCGACCGCATCTGGAGTACTCTGTCCAGTTCTGGTCACCAGTCCTCAGGAGGGATGTGTTGGAGCTGGAGAGAGTCCAGAGAAGGGCAACTAAACTGATTAGGGGGTTGGAGGACCTTAACTATGAAGAGCGGCTGAAATCGCTCGATTTATTCTCCCTGGAGAAGAGACGTCTGAGGGGGGACATGATAGCAATTTATAAATATCTTAATGGGGATCTCGGCTTAGGAAAAAAGCTGTTCATTCGAAGGAATTGCATGAGGACTCGAGGACATACAATGCGATTAGAGGAGAAGCGTTTTAACCTCAGGCAACAAGGAGGATTCTTTACTGTTAGGGCTACAAGATTGTGGAATTGTCTACCACAAGAGGTGGTTTCTGCGGGTAGTATGGTGGCTTTCAAAAGACTCTTAGACTTACATCTCAAGGATCAGGACATTAAGGGCTATGTTAGATGATTACAGCACACACACCTACACAGGTTGAACTGGATGGACTATTGTCTTTATTCAACCTCACCTACTATGTAACTATATGTAACTATGTATGTGGCCAGGCTGTGTAAAAGTCTCACACATGTGATATCGCCATACTCAGGAGGAATAGCAGAATGTATTTTGGGGTGTCATTTTTTGCTATGTACTGTACTATGCACTGTATGCTATGTGTTAGAAATATCTTATTAATTGACAACTTTGTGTAAAAAAAAATACATTTTCATTTTCCTTTTACATTTTCCAAAAACTTGTGTAAAAAAAATGACATGTTCAAAAGACTCATTATGTCTCATAGAATTTACGTTGGGGTGTTTGCTTTCCAAAATGGGGTCATTTTGTGGGTAATTCCCTTGTCCTGGTGCTCCAGGGCCCTCAAAAGTGTGTTAGGTCATTAGGAAATGATATGTGTAATTTATGCTCCTAGAACATCTGACGGTGCTCCTTGCATGTTGGGCCTCTGTATGTGGCCAGGCTGTGTAAAAC
Source organism: Pelophylax lessonae (assembly GCF_965119305.1). Taxonomy (NCBI): domain Eukaryota; kingdom Metazoa; phylum Chordata; class Amphibia; order Anura; family Ranidae; genus Pelophylax; species Pelophylax lessonae. Next base: position 261,530,334 of record NC_138774.1, on the reverse strand, counting down.
TCTCAAAAATGTGGTATTGCCATACACAGGAGGAGTAGCAGAATGTATTTTGGGTGTAATTGCAAGTATGCATATACTGTGTGTGAGAAATAACTTGTTATTATGACAATTTTGTGTAAAATAAAATGTATTTCTTAATTTTCCCAAGAAATGTGGGAAAAAATTACTTTCAAACTTCAAAAAACTCACCATGCCTCTTACTAAATACTCTGGAATGTCTACTTTGGGTCATTTGGGGGGTCTCAATAAATTAGATAGGCCGTCGGTACATCAGGTGTGATTAGGTGTGATCAATTTTCAATGATTGGCACCATAGCTTGTAGACTCTATAACTTTCTAACTCTATAACTAATTTTGGTTAGATTTACCAAAGATATGTAGCAGTATAAATTTTGGCCCAAATTTATGAAAAAAAATTACTTATTTGAAAAATTTTATAATAGAAACTAAAATAAAATGTTTTTTTTTTCAAAATGTTCGCTCTTTTTTCACTTATATTGCAAAAAATTAAAAACCCAGTGGTGATTAAATACCACCAAAAGAAAGCTCTATTTGTGTGAAAAAAAATTATAAAAAATATTGGTTACAGTGTTGCCTGACTGAGTAATTATCATTCAAAGTGTGAGAGCGCTGAAAGCTAAAAATTGGTCTGGGCAGGAAAGGGGTGAAAGTGCCCTGTATTGAAGTGGTTAAACCTTGAACCTACCAGTATATTAATGCCAGATGAGGTAGAACCCAAAAAGCATAATAAAGTTCAAAAGGGTAATTGTATTCTAGCTTTTAGGGTTTCCAGTAATTGAACCCCCAATAAATTGCTCATAGCCGGACAGTCTTATGCATTGGTTCTGAAATAAAACATTTATGGAATTATGTAATAACTGCAAGTAGCCATAAGGGCAGCAAGATTCGAACTGGCCACAAATAACTGAAACTGGCCACAAATACCTGAAATAAATTACCTTTAACTGGCATAAAGCATCCCATCTCTCCTGGGAAGGTCACTGTAACAACAGCAGTTTGAGGGTTCCCCTATATATCCCCTTACATAGTTACATAGTTAGTGAGGTTGAAAAAAGACATCAGTCCATCCAGTTCAACCTATGATGTGTGTGTGTGTTTGCTGTTAACCGTACATTGTATACCCCTGTATGTTGTGGTATTTAAGGTTCCCATCTAAGGGGGGCATGGCCGGCTACTGATGTGAGAGCAGCGCGGTTCCGGAGCTCTCTCCTGCTTGCCCTGATCCTTCAGTGATCCTGTGGAACCCCGAGCCGCTACTCACCTGATTCCGACGCCCGTGTACTCCTGATCCCTCGGTGCATCAGCGGAGATGGTGAAGATCGGTCCCCCTGGTCCGGAGGCGCCTGGATCCCGGCCGTCGGCCTCCCTCCTCGAGCGGTCCCAAGATGGCGCCGGCCCGCCACGGAGCTCGAGCCAGCCAGCTGCTGCTGCACGATCCTCGCAGCCATCCGCCTCTCTCTCCCACGGAGGTGGTTCGGAGCCTGACGACTCTTCTTCCCTGCATCGGCATGAGACTGTGAGTGACCTTCTTCTTTCCTCCCCCCTGGACCCCACTGCTGAGGCAGGGGTGGGGGTAGATAGGCCTGAGCCATCCCTTGCTGCCATCATGGATGCCATCCGCCATTGTCAGGCCTCTCTCACTACTCAAATTGAGTCTGTGAGGATGGAAATGTCATTCCTGAAGCAGGATGTCCATAATCTCCGCCATAGGGTGGGCAACGCGGAACAACGTATTGGCGACCTGGAGGATGCCCACCGCCCCTTGCAGGCCTCTGTGTCTGATTTACAGAGGGGTCACACGGCCACCATTGATAAGATCACTGACATGGAGGATCGCCTCCGACGTAATAACCTCCGCTTTCTGGGATTCCCTGAGGGGGCGGAGGGAAAGACCCCCGAATCATTTATGGAAAAGTGGCTCCTTGACACCTTTGGGAAGAATTTTTTTTCTCCGTTATTCGCCATTGAACGGGCGCACAGGGTGCCGCTGCGCCCCCTGCCACCAGGGGCGCCACCTCGTCCTCTTCTCATTAAACTTCTGCATTTCCGGGACAGGGAGGCTGTGCTACGGGCCTCCAGGGAGAAGGGCCGTGTCTCCTACAATAATAATGCTATCTCCATTTTTCCTGACTTCTCTGCAGCCACCCAAAAGCAGCGGGCCTCCTTTATGGCAGTTAAGAGGCGGCTGCGTGATCTCCAGTTACCATATAGTATGCTTTATCCTGCCCGTCTCCGGATCATCTCTCAAGGCAAGGCTCATTTTTTCCAGGATCCTCGGGAGGCCGCGCACTGGGTGGACTCCTTGGGCCGTGGCTCTCCTGGCCGCCAGGACCAGCGGTCTCCTCCTAGATGAAAGACTGTCTATCTGCTGATAGTCTGGTTGGGCTCTGGGCTCGTCCTGGTGCTCTTCATGGACCCTCTCTCGCTTGGTTGATTTTTTTTGGGACAGATGGCTATTCCCTTTTTCTGAGGGTCGGGGTTCCTATTTTTCTGTTTTTTCTGATGGGCATTTTTGGGGTGGGGGGGCTCCCCCCTCATCTCTTTCCTTTTTATTGTTTTTTCTCGTTTGTCTACTACAGGACGAGCAGATCCACGTTTCCCTGCATTTGACTTCCTTTTGTTGTTATGGGCTACAAAGCTCTCAATTGTTGGGGTTTGAGGGCCGGGTGGGCTAGGGTGGGGGGTGGGGGTGTTTGTTACTGTTGCCATCCGCAACCTGCGGGTCTAGGCAGGTTTTTTCTCGCTGGTTTGTTTGTTTGCACCATTTTGATCCACAGGGTCGGTACAGTTTTTCCTTTTTTTGTTTCTGGGGTCATGCTCTCTCCTTATGCGATACAGTTGATTTTGTTTACTATGTTACTGTGGTCACTTTTTTTATGTCTTATGTGTACTCCTTTTTCTGGGCTCCTCTCAGATGCTGGTTGTGCCTTGGCCCTTCGGGGTTTGCCTGTTTTTGGGCTGACCTACGGGGCGCTAACGCTGATTGTTGGTATATTTCTATGTCTACTCTACGTATAATCTCATGGAACGTCAGGGGGCTAAATTCTAAAGTGAAACGGTCTCTGATGTTTGACTATTTAAAACGCCATAGTCCTCACGTTGTTTTGTTGCAGGAGACACACCTCCAGGGGTCCAGGGTTATGGCCCTTAAGCGGGCACACGTGGCGTATGCGCTACACTCTACATACTCTTCCTATGCCCGAGGCACGTCCATTTTAATTGCCAAATCCGCTCCAGTCACTATTAAACATTTAAAGACGGACCCCTCGGGGTGCTTTGTTATCCTTGTTATTGAATATTTAGGTAAACCTTATACCCTGGTGAATGTTTATGTCCCCCCGCCGTTTACTAAGTCATTCTTTGACCGTGTTTTGGGTTTGGTTTTGGAAATGGCGGAGGGCCCTCTTATTATGGCGGGTGACTTTAACACGGTCCTCGACAATGCTTTGGACCGCTCTGGGGCTGCTTCTTCCCAACATACCCCCCTGCGCTCCTACTTAGACAAATTGGACCTCACGGACGCCTGGAGGTGGAAACATGGGGGGATTACTGAGTTTTCTTGTTATTCGAGCTCACACCACACTCTATCTAGGATTGACCTCTGTTTGCTCTCTCGGGAACTGCTGGGTCCGCTCTCGGGGATCAGGTACCTCCCTCGGGCGGTATCTGACCACTCCCCTTTGCTGGTGGACCTTGCTTTGGGGTCCCCACCTAACTATAAATTGTGGCGACTGAGCCCTCTGTGGCTGGCGGACCCCGCGGTGACTGATCAGGGGCTCACGGAATTGAATTCTTTCTGGGCGCTCAATGGACGGGAGGGGTCGGCACTGCTGACCTGGGACGCCTTCAAGGCCACTATGCGGGGCACCTTCTCGTCTGCCATAGGCCATGCTCGGAAGGCGCGTCAGACCAAGTTGGTTGACGCCGAACGGGCATTGCATACGGCTGAACGGCAATACTCTGACGACCCCTCCCCTCAGAATCACGCCGCTTGGCGGGCCAGAGCCCGTGATTTGGATCTCGTCCTTATTGAGCGCACCCAGAAAAAACTGTTATATCAGAATCAAAGAATTTTTGAACTGGGGGACAAAAACAGTCGCTTGTTGGCCTACTTAGCTAGGCCGGATTTTCAACCTTGTATCATTCCCCGGGTCACCAGCCAGGCCGGTGTCATTGTAGAACAAACTCCTGATATTCTTCATAGTTTTGTTGAATTTTATTCCTCTTTATACCGCACCAAGGCCCATTACACTATTATGGAACTTGATGATTTTTTATATGATATTGAATTGCCCGCATTGTCGGTCGACCAATCTCGCTTCTTAGACTCCCCTTTGACCACAGAGGAGATTGACAAGGCCGTAGCTACGTTTGCACATAATAAGACACCTGGCTTGGATGGTTTCCCCATTGAATGGTATCTTCACTATAGGGAATTGCTGGTCCCCCATTTGTTGAAAATGTTTACTTGTGCTCTGAAGGAAGGACGTCTGCCACCCTCCATGACGGAAGCCCTTATAGTACTCATCCCGAAGCCGATCTCACTTATTAATACAGATGTGAAGATTTTGGCCAAGGTCCTGGCGAGACGGCTGAATACGGTTGTCACGGACTTGGTCGGGGCGGACCAGTCGGGGTTTATTCCTGGCCGGTCTACCTCGATCAACTTGCGTAGACTTTTTACCAACCTTCAGACGACTCATGATTCTGTGGGGGCCAGGGTTGTGGTAGCTCACGCTTGTGGACACTCACAAGGCTTTTGATTCAGTGGAGTGGCCTTATCTCTTGGAGGTATTGGCGAAATTTGGATTCGGATCGGGGTTCATAAAATGGGTACAACTTCTATATTATCTCCCTCGTGCCCGTATCAGGGTCAATAATTCCGTGTCTGACTCCTTTCCCATTTTTCGGGGTACTAGGCAGGGGTGCCCGTTGTCCCCGTTACTTTTCGACCTGGCCATTGAGCCTTTGGCTGCGCAGATCCGCCAGTGTGCGGCTGTTGCGGGCTTTGTGATCAATGGCTTGGAGGAAAAGGTTTCCTTGTATGCGGATGATATGTTGATATATCTAGCGGATCCATATCAATCCCTCCCCACTCTATTGTCCATTATTGATCGCTTCGGTCACTTCTCGGGTTTCCGGGTGAACTGGAGTAAATCTACTCTGTTCCCCCTGGATCCCCAGGTTCTGCCCCCTTCTCTCGCATCATGCCCTCTCCAGGTGGTAGATCGGTTTCGATACTTGGGGGTTGACATTCAACTTCCCTTGTCTCGTTTCCTCCCCAATAATTTAGATCCCTTGGTTGCCCGACTTAAATCTTCTCTACAGCTCTGGTCCCAGCTTCCTCTCACGGTTTTGGGTAGGATCAACATTTTTAAAATGATGTTCCTTCCCCGATTTCTGTATGTGTTGAGTCACTCCCCGATATATGTTACCAAACGTCGTTTCCAGGTCATCGATTCGCTCCTCACTTCATTTATCTGGGGGGGTCGGCCGGCACGTGTGGCCAGAGATGCGTTACAGTTACCTGTATTAGCGGGGGGACTGGCAGCGCCCAACCTACGCCTTTATTATTTTGCCTCCCAGTTGGCACACGTACATTGGTGGTTCCATCCCGAGGACAATCATGCTGCGGCGGCCTTGGAGGCGGCTATTTTCACGTCCTATGAATCTCTGCAAAATTTGCTGCACCGTAGATCTACTATGGGCAGGCCGAACACTGCACTTATCTCGGTCACTCTACGGGTTTTTGCGGCTACCGCATTGGGTGAGGCCGACCCTCCGGGGTCGTACTCCCCTAATGCCCCCCTTTGGCACAATCCTCGGTTTCGGGAGTTTTTTGGTCGGGACGACGGTATTTTTTGGGCCCGTCTTGGGGTGAAGTCTGTTGATCACCTGTATGTCCGGGGAACCTTCCGGTCCTTTGCGGACATGCAGTCCACTTTTGCTGTACCATCTACGGCTCATTTTCGCTACCTCCAGCTGAGACATGCGGCGGCTGCGCAGTTTGGCCTCCGGGATGTCTCGCTGGAGCCATCCCCCTTGGAATATCTCCTCTCTGACTCTTCACATGAGAAACTGGTCTCCACATATTATCGTAGGCTTTTGCATTCTAAGTCTAAGCGCTTGGCGGTGGTTGAGTCCCAGTGGCGTGAGAACGTCCCGGACTTGACGGAGGAGGTATGGCATGACGTCCTTCCTGAACAAATCCCGGTTGTAATTTCCTCTAGGGATAGAGTCATACAATTAAAATTCCTGTATAGGGCTTACTACACTCCCCTGTTCCTTCATAAAATTGGTACATTATCCTCCCCTCTCTGCTCTAAGTGCTCTGATGGTGTGGGATCCTTCTTTCACATGTTTTGGGAATGTCCCCCTGTCCGTGCCTTTTGGTCAGGGGTGACGGCCTTTATAACTGATATCTCTCAATTGTCCAATGTCTGTAACCCCCTTCGTTGTCTCCTAGGATATGTGGATGATGAGGATGCTCCGGCTCGCACAAAACTATTTCTGCGTTTGCTCTTTTTCTATGCTAGGAAAGCTATTGCTCTCCGTTGGAAATCTTCCACACCCCCTGACGTTCCATTTTGGATCTCTATTGTTAATCAGGCTCTGCCTTTGTATAAACTGACGTATGAGGCCAGAGGATGTCCGAAGAAATTCAATAAAATCTGGTCCTTCTGGGTAGACTCTGATCTTACTGCCTCCTCGGTGTCTGACGCCTCCTAGGCGATGTCTAAAGTGCCTTCTTTAGCTCCGCATGTGTCGTTATATATTGCTTATAATAATGTGTTACCCCCCCTTTTACCACGATTACTGGGTATTCTCTGTACTGTGGTTCTATTTTGTTAGATGATTGGAGAGGATGCTTTGTATGTTCTGTATCCTCTCTTTTATGTTGCACTGCCATTTTTCTTGTGGTGTACTGTGTTTTGTTTGTTTAATAAAAACCTTTAAAAAAAAAAAGGTTCCCATCTAATAGTTTTTTGAAACTATCGATGCTCCCTGCTGATATGACTGTTTGCGGAAGAGAATTCCACATCCTTACTGCTCTGACAGTAAAGAACCCCCTATGTACTTTAAGGTTAAACCGCCTTTCCTCTAGTTTTAGTGAGTGGCCACCTGTCTTATCGTATTCCCTTTCTCTGAATAGTTTGTTCCTTATGCTAAGGTCGCCAGTACAGTATTTGTACATTGATATCATATCCCCCCTTAATTGTCTCTTCTTCAGAGAGAATAAGTTCAGTGCTTGTAGTCTTTCCACATAGCTGATGTCCTCCATTCCCCTAATTATATTTGTTGCCCTTCTCTGGACTCTTTCCAGTTCCAGCACATCCTTCCTGAGGACCGGTGCCCAGAACTGGACAGCATACTCCAGATGTGGCCGGACCAGAGTCTTGTAGAGAGGGAGAATAATCTCTTTATTTCTGGAGTGAATGCCTTTTTTACACATCCCAGTACTCTGTTGGCTTTGCTTGCAGCGGCTTGGCATTGCATGCCACTGCCAAGCCTGTTGTCTACCAGTACCCCCAGGTCCTTTTCCATCCTAGACTCACCCAGAGGTTACCCCCCTAGTGAGTAGCTTGCTTTCTGGTTTCTGGCACCCAAGTGCATTACTTTACATTTTTTCAACATTAAACCTCATCTGCCATGTAGTTGCCCCATTATTTTGTTCAGGTCCGCTTGTAAGGTTTCCACATCCTGCATAGAAGATATTGGCATGCTTAATTTAGTATCATCCGCAAATACTGAGATTGTACTAGATATCCCCTCCTCTAGATCATTTATGAATAAATTAAAAAGGATTGGCCCCAGGACAGAACCCTGGGGGACCCCACTTTCCACACCCGCCCAATCCAAGTACTCCCCATTAATCACCACCCTTTGCACTCTCCCTTGGAGCCAGTTCTCTATCCAGGTACTCACCTTATGGTCCATACCTACCTTCCTTAGTTTGAACAGTAAGCGTTTGTGGGGAACGGTGTCGAAGGCCTTTGCAAAGTCCAGATACACCACATCCACAGGCTTTCCCTTATCTAGGTGGCAGCTCACTTCATCATAGAAGGTTAATAGATTGGTTTGGCAAGAACGGTTTTCCCTTCATCCCCTCCGGAATCTTATGGCACCAATGGAAGTCCCAAATTGAAGCCACTGCACATGCGCTATCTTGGCTGAGGATGATGTCAAGCGCATGTGCGACCGACCTCCGGCACCATGTTGGAAAATCTGCCCACAGTTGGGACTGTTGGAGGCATACATTAACGGCCCTGACCTGGCTCACCAGTGCTGGACCTGCTGAAATTGCAGGCGCCCTGCACATAACAAACCGCCCGATGGGGAAGCACATAAGTTGGTGGATCTATGGTGCCACCAACTGGGACAACAGACCATAAATCACTTCCACCACACTGCCAAATCCAGTGGGGTGGCATCCCAAAAGCCATTTTAACTAATTCAACATTTGAAGGTGTAAAAAATACAGGGCTCCCAGAAAATCTTCAAAATAACTGTATGCATTGTTGAGTCACAAATCAATAATTAAACAAAACAATCATTAAACTTACACATCAAATCCACCATATTTGTATTTTCTACAAAAATGTATAAGAGAGCTAATTAAGTTTTGTTGGGAAGAGAAAGCCTATTGACTTATAGAAAGAGCTAATGGATTCATTCAATCCAGGATGTTTAGTAGCTGCCAAGGTGTGAATCCACTTAGTTTCACACTGCAGTAGCAGCTTATCCACATCACCTCCTCTCTCATGTTTTGGTATGTGCTCAAGAACAAAAAAATTATTTTTTCATAATTGGAATCTATGATAAAGGCCCATATGACGGCTAATGGGAGTCTCTAACTTTTTCTTAGAGACCAGGGATACATGGTCCCTGTCATTATGAAAGAATAGTCTTTTTGTTTTTCCCAACATAGAAGGTCTTACATTCACATTCCATGTAATAATATACACCCATAGTGTGGCAATTGGCATAGAAATTGGGTCTGTACTCACATCCATTTGGTAGAATTATCTGTCTAGTATTCATCATAAATCTACAGAAATTGCATTTATTGCAAGGTACTGTGCCCATAGTTTATAGACATTTGTTTTCCATTTAATCAACAAGTGACTGTAGACCAATTTGTCTTTTAATTACTGGGACCTTCTATACGTGATCTAAGGATACGGACTCACATATTTCGAGACTACACCATCGGTTACCAACAAGTGCCAATATTTTTGATTCATGTGACGACCCTGCCTATGTTGACCCGAAAAGTGTGTTATCGGTCTGCCATTTTTATCCTGAGGTTTTGATTTCTTGGTATGAATCCAGGTATCCCTATCTTGTGACTTAGCCCAATGGTAGGCTTTTTTTAGACATGACCGACTGTATCCTCTACTCATCAGTCGGTTTTGTAAGGCCTTAGCCTCAACCTCAAAATCTTCCTGGTAATTGCAGTTCCTCTTTAGCAGCAGACACTGGCTATATGGTATGCTCAATACCAAAGGAGTAGGATTGGAGCTGGTAGCATGTAAAATTGTGTTCCCTGCAGAGGGTTTCCAGAGTTGTACAGAGAGAAACCTATACTTCTGTCAGCATTGATGAAGATTTGAATGTCTAGAAAACTGAAGGCTTGTTGGTGTCAGGTCATGGTAAATTAGAGATTGAAATTATTAAGTTTAAGAATATCCAGAAACGAGAATAACTCATCCTTGGATCCTGTCCAGATAATAAACACATCATCTATAAATCTGCACCAGGCTGTTTAGGCTATCTTGCAGGTCTTTACATGAAAACAGATTGCGCTCCCACCCCCCCCCCCCCCCCCCAGGTACAGGTTTTCATATGATGGCGCATGCAGAGTCCACATACCAACACCCTGCACCTGGAGGTAGTAGGGGTGCCCACACATGAAAATATTGTTGGTCAAAACAAAATGCAATAAACTCAAAATAAAACCATTGTATGGGCCAGCCAAAATACCTCTTTCTGAGATAAAGCCCCCACAACTCGAACCTGGATCAAATTATAGAGGGCCTCCACATCGATGACCACCAGCTATGTTCCTTCTAGAACCACGATGCCATCTAAAGTCCTTAATAAATCCATTGTGTCCTGAATATAGGAAATTAGGGCCTTTACATTTGGGCGTAGATAGTCATCAAAAGCGGACTTGCTGGCTCAATTAGACAGCCATTTCCTGATACTATGGGCCACCCCCAAATGCGTTCCATGCTCTTATGAATTTTTGGTAGGGCATAAAGCGTTGGCATCCTAGGAGATTTTACTGTAAGGAATTCCCAAGTTTTTTGATATATCATCTACCTTTTTTCCTTCTACATCACAGTCAAAACATGTTTTTCACAAAATGTTTGTATTTAATTGAAAAAAAATGTAAAAATGTGTATTTTTACAAAAATAAACTATATAGTGAGGGAGGTGACCATCCTTTTATGCCTGGCATTTGTTTAGTCAGGAGGGAGAAGCCCAAAATGTTCCTAGGCAACAAGCAAAGGATATAACTGTATGTTTTGTAATTCTGTAGTTTGTTTTATTGAGAGGAGGTGCTGATGCAGAGGAGAACAGTGACTAAAAAGCAGACACGAGATAATTTGCAAAAAATGGCAATATCCCAAATCTCCAATTTCCTGATCCAAGACACATAATGAGAATGATATATGAAAGGTTAATGAACAATGTTTAAGTGACTACTATTCATATCCCAATCATGTTTCACTGTAATGTTTGGCTGTCTGCAAGTTGTCTAGTATAGTTTTGGATGTTTGTCCTATTTTGAAGTTCTGCTTTGCAGGGAGATTGGTGTTTCAAAAACAATAAATTATTTTTTAATACTTTAAATGGAAAGGCAATGATATATTATGAATGTACAGTGTATACACATAACAGTCCCTCAGACCATTACACAGCTCTGCTGTGCTCACAACCAACTCTGTAACTCTCTCAGGTCCCTGCTACTCTGGCTCACACCCTGGTTGTACTATTAGGCTTTTGAATATAGTGGGTGTGCACACTGGAGGCCTGCTGATCTCCGATAAGACCTGGACACAGGATCAGATGCTTTGTCCCTCCTAAGACTCTTTGAAGTCTCTGGACTTCAGAACCAAATTTGGTAATTACAAAAGCCAGAGACAACTGAAATACCAATTGTCTCTACTTAGAACAGCCGTTCTAGAGCCTCTCAATCTGTATTCATAAAAACCTGTGCACTTTTTACCTCTTCTTTCACTGTGGTAGGGACCATCACAGTCAATATGTATACAGTACCTTGAAAAAGTATTCACACCCCTTAAAATTTTCAACATTTTGTCATACTACATCAAAAAATGTAAATGTATTTTATTGGGATTTTATGTGATAGACCAACACAAAGTGGCACATAATTGTGAAGTGAAAGGAAAATGATAAATGGTTTTTAATTGTTTTTACAAATTAATATTTGAAAAGTGTGGCATGCATTTGTATTCAGCCCCCCTGAGTCAATACTTTGTAGAACCACTTTTTGCTACAATAACAGCTGCAAGTCTTTTTTGGATATGTCTCTACCAGCTTTGCAACTCGAGAGTGAAATTTCTGACCATTCTTCTTTGCAAAATAGCTCAAGCTCTGTCAGATTGGATGGAGAACAACTGTGAACAGCAATTTTCAAATCTTGCCACAGATTATCAATTGGATTTAAGACTGGACTTTGACTGGGCCATTCTAACAAATTAATATGCTTTGATATAAACTGGTCCATTGTAGCTCTGGCTGTAAGATTAGGGTTGTTGTCCTGCTGGAAGGTGAACCTCCGCCTCAATCTCAAGTCTTTTGCAGACTCTAACAGGTTTTATTCTAAGATTGCCCTGTATTTGGCTCCATCCATCTTCCCATCAACTCTGGCTCCATCCATCTTCCCATCGTCCCTACCAAAGAAAAGCATCCCCACAACATAATGCTGCCACCACCACCATGTTTCACAGTGGGGATGGTGTGTTCAGGGTGATGGGCAGTGTTAGTTTTCCACCACACATAGCGTTTTGCTTTTAGGCCAAAAAGTTAAATTTTGGTCTTATCTGACCAGAGCACCTTCTTCCAACTGTTTGCTGTGTCCCCCACATGGCTTCTCGCGAACTGAAAACAGGACTTCTTATGGCTTTCTTTCAACAATGGCTTTCTTGCTGCTCTTCCATAAAGGCCAGGTTTGTGGAGTGCACAACTAAAATGTGTCTGTGGACAGATTCTCCCACCTGAGCTGTGGATGTCTGCAGCTCCTCCAGAGTTACCGTGTGCCTCTTGGCTGCTTCTCTGATTAATGCTCTCCTTGCCCAGCCTGTCAGTTTAGGTGGGCGGCCATGTCTTGGTTGATTTGCAATTTTGTAAGCTTGGGATATTTTTTATACCCTAACTCTGCTTTAAACAGTGTGTTCCTTGGCCTTCAGGATGCTGTTCTCTAACAAACCTCTGAGGGATTCACAGAACAGCTGTATTTATGCTGAGATTAAATTACACACAGGTAGACTCTGAAGACAATTGGCTCCAGTAGATTTTATTTAGGGGTATCAGAGTAAAGGGGGCTGAATACAAATGCACATATCAAAGGATCCTGCGAGCTAATACGACCAATACTATTTCAATCAAGCCAGCTGCAAGCACTGATAACCATCTCATACTAAAGTGTATAGTGCCGTAATAAAACAAACCATAGTGCTGCGCTAAATAATATCATATAAAACAATCAAAAATTAATAAATAATAACAATTGCTAAAACCTCAGTTGTGACAAGTGTGTAATATACTATAGATAACATGTGAATATTAATACTTGTGATATAATCAGATGCTTCTTTAAAAATATAAAGTCCACAACTATGCAAATTTTTGTAAATATATTGTGATGATCCTTCCCGCCACCAACATCTGTGTTTTATAGGGTGCTCACTCTTCCTTCTGCTTTCGTGTAGTTAAATGAACACATCCATGTGCCACCATGATGATTGCTTCCCCTCTTATAGTTGGGTACTGTAACGCTCCTGCGTTTCTTATATGGTGTGGATTTTCAGCTGCAGAAATAGATCCACGTCAGTAGTCATGTAAGAGATATGCTGAGATACCATTCCCAACCTCAATGACTCATCATGTGTGGAAGGTCTTATTTCAGCCAGTAAATACACACAGTTAGCAAGCTGGTTCCTAGAATGACTTTATGTATGTGGTAACACAATGATGAAGGTTGAGTGATAGGTTGAGTGGAGGTGATAGGTGATAGACACTTGAAGGTGAGACAGTAGCAGATGGATGCAGGAAGGTTTAGCAATGTTGTATGATAGCAGATGATAGAATAGCAGGTGGACATACAAAAGAGATCAACCCAGTGCAGAAAAGTAGCAGTAGTCTCAAGAGCTAGCAATCTAGTTTATGCAGATGTAATAAACAGTCTTTACTATGCAGAGCTAGATAGTGTAAGCTTAGTATAAGTTTATAGAGAATTCCCCTGCGGGGTACTTAGCACTATTAGCGATACAGCCGAAGGGTGGTTCAGGAGAGGCGGATGATCCAGTAGCGGGATAAAGGGATCAGCGCAGCGAGGTTCCGTCAGCGAAGTAAGCTTGCAAGCATGGAAGCTTCAAGCAAGGTTAGCATCCAGGTAAGGGTGTTTGAACGAACACATGTGAGTGAGAACCGACGCCCTAAATAGCCATCTAGTCCGGCGCTGGGTGATGACAGCTCCAGTCTTAAAGGTGTATGCGCACCTTTCCAAAAGTAAATGGTGGGGCGCATACACTTGTGGAAAGTGTAATTTAGGGTACCAAAGGTACCGGAACATTACAATACCCCCCCCTTAAGGCCTGCTCCTGAAGGCCTCTGGAGCTGGTTTGTCTGGGTATCTCGCATGAAAATTGCGGATTAATCTAGGGGCATGTATGTCAGAGGTGTTTAGCCAGGTGTCGTCTTGGGGCCCATAGTTCTTCCATCTAACCAAGTACTGAAGTCTTCTTCTGTAGATACGAGAATCCAGAATCTCTTTTATCTCGTATTCTTCTCCACCTTCAACTTGTACAGGAGGGGGAGGTGGAATATTAGGCCTTATTCCTTGGTCCGGAACATGGGGTTTTAATAGCGACACATGGAAAATGGGATGGATTTTTAGGTCCATGGGCAATGTAAGCTGCACTGCAGCTTTTCCAATAAGTTTCTTGATTGGGAAAGGTCCCAAGAACAGAGGTCCAAGCTTTTTGCTAGGGATCTTCAGTCTCAAGTTTTTTGTTGAGAGCCAAACGAGGTCCCCGATAGTATACTGTGGAGAAGGTCTTCTGCGAAGATCATAGTACTTCTTTTGTTGACTGTGAGCGTGTGCAATGGTAGTATTTAGTAAACCCAGAGAATCCTTTATTTGGGTAAGATAGTCTGAGGCTACTGGGTTATTTGAAGGAAGGATGCGTGGAGGGAGAATAGAGGGATGGAACCCATAGTTCAAGTAGAATGGACTCTGCTTGGTTGTACTGTGAGTTGCGTTGTTGTAGGCAAATTCTGCCAGAGGGAGAAGATCCACCCAATCATCCTGTTGGTAAGAAGTGTAACAACGTAAATACTGCTCGATGCATTGGTTGACTCTTTCAGTCTGTCCGTTGGTCTGCGGATGGTAAGGAGATGTGAGCTTCCGCTCAATCCGTAGTATGTGACATAGTTCTTGCCAGAATTTAGAAATAAATTGGGATCCACGGTCAGACAGAAGAGTTTTTAGGATTCCATGTAATCTGAAGACATGTTTCATCAGGAGTTCTGCCGTTTGTTTGGACGAAGGTAGTCTGCGAATAGCAATGAAATGTGCCATCTTTGTCAGATGGTCCACTGACACCAAGATGGTATTAAATCCTTTGGAAGGAGGCAATTCTACGATGAAGTCCAATGACAAAACCTCCCATGGAGTTTGGGGTATTGGTAGACTGCATAGTAGACCGGATGGTCTCGTAGTGTCAATTTTGGACCTGGCACAGATATTGCATGAAGAGACGAATTTTTGTATAGATGTTTTCATGTCAGGCCACCAGAATTGCCAAGAAATCAAATTGAAAGTCTTTGTCATACCCATATGTCCTGCCATAGGCACATCATGTGATAATTCCAAGATCTTGGTGCGTAGGGTAGGTGGTATGTAAAGTTTGTCGTTGTAGTAGAGGAAGCCCTCTGCATCAGTATTTAGTTGTGGTGGGGGTGAATCCAAACTTATACCATGCAGAACCTCTTCCTTCAAGGAACGGACAACTCCAATAATGCGTTTGTGAGGTATTATAGGAACGGAAGGGATTTCAAAGTAGTTTTCTTCAGTTAGTCGTGATAGTGCATCCGCCTTTTTGTTCTTATCTGCAGGTGTGTAGGTCACTAGGAAGTTAAACCTTAGAAAGAATAGTGACCATCGTACCTGTTGATGCGAGAGAGTTTTGCTAGTCTGAAGATATTGGAGGTTTTTATGGTCCGTGTATATAATTATTGGTAATTGGGTGCCTTCGAGTAAATGTCGCCAATTCTCCAGAGCCAATTTTATAGCAAGCAGTTCCTTTTCACCCACGGGGTAATTTATCTCGGGACTGCTCAGGGATTTAGAAAAAAAGGCGACTGGATGAAGTGGTGAAGTGTGGGTAGGTCGTTGGGAGAGTATTGCTCCTACTGCCATGTTTGACGCATCTACCTCCAGAATGTATTGGAGGGATGGGTCTGGATGGCGTAATATGGGAGCGGAAGTAAACCTTGTCTTTAACAAGTGGAAAGCCTTATTTGCTTCTTCTGACCATTTAAATAGTATTTTTATGCTAGTGAGCTGTGTGAGGGGTCTCACAATAGCAGAAAAGTTTTTTATGAACTTCCTGTAGAAATTTGAAAATCCCAGGAATCGCTGTAGCGCCTTGCGTGTAGTTGGTGTAGGCCAATCCTGAATGCAGGATATTTTACTCATGTCCATCTCGATTCCTGTTTTGGATATGATGTAGCCTAGAAAGAGTACCTCATCTTTATGGAACAAGCATTTCTTCAGCTTCACATAAAGATTATGTGCAAGCAATCTCGATAATACAAGTCTTACATGTCTTATGTGTTCAGACAGGGTCCGTGAATATATAAGTATATCGTCCAGATATACCACAACACAGACATCTAGTAAGTCTTTAAAAATATCGTTTATAAATCATTGGAAAACTGCAGGGGCGTTGCATAGGCCGAATGGCATCACAAGATATTCGAACAATCCGTATCTAGTTCTGAATGCAGTCTTCCACTCGTGTCCATCACGGATTCGGATGAGATTGTATGCTCCTTTCAGGTCTAATTTTGAAAAATAGGTAGCTCCACGCACCTGCTCAATGAGCTCAGGGATAAGCGGTAGAGGATAGCGATCTTTTATTGTGATAGCATTCAATTTCCTGTAGTCGATGATAGGTCTGAGACTTGAATCTTTATTGCGAACAAAAAAGAGTCCTGCTGCTGTGGAAGAAGTGGAAGGTCTAATAAAACCTTTTTCCAAGTTCTCATCCAAATAGGTTTTGAGATGGGCAAGTTCATCCTGTGAAAGAGGATAAACATGACCGAACGGCAATTTGCTATTTGGGAGTAGATCAATGCTACAATCATAGTCTCGATGAGGAGGTAATGCTTGAGCATTTTTCTCAAGAAAAACCTCAGAAAGATCCTGATAACATAGTGGTGCAATCTCATCTGTCACCACAGACAGAATCTTCCCGGAAAACGGGAGGTTACACGTTTCCTCGCAATAACAAGAAGGGAAGGTCAAGGACCGTTTCTTCCAATCTATGGTTGGTTGGTGTGTGTGCAACCAGGGAAGTCCCAACACAATGGGAAAGTGGGGTGATGGTATTAAATAGAAGGTAGAAGTCTCCCTATGAGACTCGTTAATAGGGACTAGAAGTGCTTGTGTCTGATCGGTGATCGGACCAGAGGATAACGGAACAGCGGTAATAAGACTTACTGAGACAGGTTTGAGTTTAGAAATAATAGGAATTTTATTTAAAGCAGCAAAACATATATCCATATAATTTCCACAAGATCCTGTGTCAATCATGGCCTTAGTAGTAATCCTGTTCTGGTCCCACTGTAATGTCAAAGAAACAGAAATGTAGGGGTTAGTGAATGAAGTTGTCAATCCTCCTAGAGAGACATGTGAACACTCACCCTTCTTTTTGTTGACTAGGGGACAGACGTTTATCTTGTGATCCGGGGATGCACAGTACAAGCAGAGATTTTCATTTCGTCTTTTGGCTTTTTCCATAGTTGATAGCGGTGGGCGTATGGTTCCTACCTCCATAGGAACGGCCAGACTCCGAGAGGAAACAGATAATGGCATTCCCATCTTTTCAGCCTTTCTTTCTCGTAGTCTTCTATCTATGGTAATACTGAGTTGTATTAATGCATCCAGGGTTTTTGGCAGATCCGCTCGGGCGAGCTCGTCCTTAACGGCTTCTGATAGGCCAAGCCTAAATTGGGTTTTCAGAGATGCATCATTCCATTCTGAATCAAGGGTCCATCTCTTGAACTCTGCGACAAAGTCTTCTACAGGCCTCCTTCCTTGTTTCAAGGATCTTAACTGAAGATCAGCAGTACTCTGCCTATTGGGGTCATCATATAGGCTAGTGAGCTCTGCCAGGAACAAGGCATAGGAGTTGAGAAGCTGGTCGTTTTTCTCAAAAAGAGAATCTGCCCAGGCTCGAGGATCGCTTGATAAGTAAGAAATAATAGTACAAACCTTAATGTGATCAGTAAGGTAGGTACGAGGTTTTAGCAAAAAAAGTAACTCACATGCGTTTTTAAATTCGCGAAATTTTTTGCGATCGCCTGTAAATACCAAAGGGGGATTTATCTTGGGTTCAGGGGACTGAGCAGAGGTAAGTTGTGTCAGTCTTATTACCTGCTGCGACAGAGCCTGTTTGTCTTCTTTTAATTCAGCAAGTGCATGTATTAACGCAGGTACTTGCTGTTTTAATTGTGTCACCTGAGTGGTTATTTCTGCTGAATCCATTTTAGGTTCGTTCAATCTGTAACGCTCCTGCGTTTCTTATATGGTGTGGATTTTCAGCTGCAGAAATAGATCCACGTCAGTAGTCATGTAAGAGATATGCTGAGATACCATTCCCAACCTCAATGACTCATCATGTGTGGAAGGTCTTATTTCAGCCAGTAAATACACACAGTTAGCAAGCTGGTTCTTAGAGTGACTTTATGTATGTGGTAACACAATGATGAAGGTTGAGGGATAGGTTGAGTGGAGGTGATAGGTGATAGACACTTGAAGGTGAGACAGTAGCAGATGGATGCAGGAAGGTTTAGCAATGTTGTATGATAGCAGATGATAGAATAGCAGGTGGACATACAAAAGAGATCAACCCAGTGCAGAAAAGTAGCAGTAGTCTCAAGAGCTAGCAATCTAGTTTATGCAGATGTAATAAACAGTCTTTACTATGCAGAGCTAGATAGTGTAAGCTTAGTATAAGTTTATAGAGAATTCCCCTGCGGGGTACTTAGCACTATTAGCGATACAGCTGAAGGGTGGTTCAGGAGAGGCGGATGATCCAGTAGCGGGATAAAGGGATCAGCGCAGCGAGGTTCTGTCAGCGAAGTAAGCTTGCAAGCATGGAAGCTTCAAGCAAGGTTAGCATCCAGGTAAGGGTGTTTGAACGAACACATGTGAGTGAGAACCGACGCCCTAAATAGCCATCTAGTCCGGCGCTGGGTGATGACAGCTCCAGTCTTAAAGGTGTATGCGCACCTTTCCAAAAGTAAATGGTGGGGCGCATACACTTGTGGAAAGTGTAATTTAGGGTACCAAAGGTACCGGAACATTACAGGTACTCACCTCAAATGATGTGACCTTGCACGGTCTAATAACGCCTTTTTGCCTCTCCCGACCTGGGGATGAGCATCCAGTTATCCCCAATATGCACTGCTTAATAGCATAATAAGCATAATAGAATATTTCCCTGATGAAGACACATGAATATTTCCCTGATGAAGACACATGACCTTGTGTCGATACCTGTAGGGGAGGGGCAAGGACAGTGACGGCACCTGGCGGCTAGGCAGAACCAGCTCCCCGGAGTGTAGACTGACGGCTTGCAGGCATGAATGAAGCTGCTGTTGGAGGATATTTTGTATATTTATGTATAGGGAATCTGCGCTACGGTTAATATATCTCCCTGGCTGCAGCCTACCTCTACTGTATATATATATATATATATATATTTATACAGTATCTCACAAAAATGAGTACATCCCTCCCGTTTTTGTAAATTTTTTTACACCCCCTAAGTGAAAATGTCCAAATTGGGCAATATTTTGTGTGGCCACTATTATTTTTCAGCCCTGCCTTAACCCTTTTGGGCATGAAGTTCACCAGAGCTTCACAGGTTGCCACTGGAGTCCTCTTCCACTCCTCCATGATGACATCACAGAGCTGGCGGATTTTAGAGATCTTGCGTTCTTCCACCTTCCATTTGAGGATGTCCCACAGATGCTCAATAGGGTTTAGTTCAGGAGACATGCTTGGCCAGTCCATCACCTTTACCCTCAGCTTCTTTAGCAAGGCAGTGGTCATCTTGGTGGTGTGTTTGGGGTCATTATCATGTTGAAAAACAGCCCTGCTGCCCAGTCTCCAAAGGGAGGGGATCCATGTCCTTAGTCTACTTGTCTTCAGCAAACTGCCAAGACCCTGAAACTGGGCACTAGGGCAGTATTTCCCAAAAACAACCTCAGGATTTGGTGCTGAGCATGTGCACTGAACCTCTTTGGTCGACCATGGCAAGGCCTTTTCTGAGTGGAACCTGTCCTGTTAAACCACTGTATGGTCTGGTCCACCATGCTGCAGCTTAGCTTCAGGTTCCTGGCAATCTTCTTATAGCCTAGGCCATCTTTATGTAGAGCAATAATTCTTTTTTTTCAGATCCTCAGAGAGTTCTTTGCTATGAGGTGCCATCTTGAACTTCCAGTGCTCAGTATGAGCGAGTGAGAGCGATAACACCTGCTCCCCATTCACACCTGAGACCTTGTAACACTAACGCGTCACATGACACCAGGGAGAGAAAATGGCTAATTGGGCCCAATATAGACATTTTCACTTAGGGGTATATACAGTATCTCACAAAAGTGAGTACACCCCTCACATGAATATTTTATTATATCTTTTCATGTGACAACACTGCTACAATGTAAAGCAGTCAAGCATGGTGGTGGGAATGTCATGTTTTGGGGCTGCATGAGTGCTGCTGGCACTGGGGAGCTACAGTTCATTGATGGAACCATGAATTCCAATATGTACTGTGAAATACTGAAGCAGAGACATCATCAAATCAGAGACAACATCGAAGAAATTACACTTTGCTACAATGTAAAGTAGTGAGTGTACAGCTTGTGTAACAGTGTAAATTTGTGTCCCCACAAAAGAACTCAACACAGAGCCATTAATGTCTAAACCGCTGACAATAAAAATGAGTATACTCCTAAGTGAAAATGTACAAATTGGGCCCAATTAGCCATTTTCTCTCCCTGGTGTCATGTGACGCGTTAGTGTTACAAGGTCTCAGGTGTGAATGGGGAGCAGGAGTGTTCAATTTGGTGTTATCGCTCTTACTCTCTCATACTAGTGGTGGGTGTCAGCCTGTCAGTGCTAAGACAATACACCGCACACTGCATCAAATTGGTCTGCATGGCTGTCATCCCAGAAGGAAGCCTCTTCAAAAGATGATGCACAAAAAATCCCACAAACAGTTTTGCTGAAGACAAGCAGACTAAGGACATGGATTACTGGAACTATGTCCTGTGGTCTGATGAGACTAAGATAAACTTATTTGGTTCAGATGGTGTCAAGCGTGTTTGGCGGCAACCAGGTGGGCAGTACAAAGACAAGTGTGTCTTACCTACAGTCAAGCATGGTGCTAGTGTCATGGTCTAGGCCTGGGCTACCTGAGTGCTGCCACCACTGGGGAGCTAAAGTTCATTGACGGAACCATGAATGCCAACATGTACTGTGACATACTGAAGCAGGACATGATCCCTTCCCTTCAGAGACTGGGCTGCGGTGCAGTATTCTATAATGATAACGACCCCAGACACACCTCTAAGATGACCACTGCCTTGCTAAAGAAGCTGAGGTAAAGGAGATGGACTGGCCAAGCATGTCTCCAGACCTAAATCGTTTTGAGCATCTGTCGGGCATCCTCAAACAGAAGGTAAAGGAGCACAAGGTCTCTAACATCCACCAGTTCCATGATGTCATCATGGAGGAGTGGAAGAGGACTCCAGTGGCAACCTGTAAAGCTCTGGTGAGCTCCATGCACAAGAGGGTTAAGGCAGTGCTGGAAAATAATGGTGGCCACACAAAATATTGACACTTTGAGCCCAATTTGGACATTTTCACTTAGGGGTGTACTCACTTTTGTTGCCAGCGGTTTAGACATTAATGGATGTGTGTTGAGTTATTTTGAGGGGACCGCAAATTTACACTGTTATACAAGCTGTACACTCACTACTTTACATTTTAGCAAATAGTTTTTTCTTCAGTGTTGTCACATGAAAATATAGAAGAATTGATAGCCATTTCAAGAGACGACATATCTAAGTTCTCTGCGGAATGGCTAGACTGGCTCCAATATAAGGAGACAGATGAGTACAAGTCCAACATGTGCGTTCCATAATCTGGTCCCATGGGCCACGGTACTACAGTACTACATTAGAGCCGGGTTCCCTGAAATGACTAGAAACCGGGAAGTCGTGCTCAATTTCACCATAATGCCTGACTCCTCCTGACCCCCCCTTTGACCTTCCCTTCTCCCCCCCCCCATTTTTTTTTTTTTTTCTTTTCTCCCTCCTTCTCTTTTTTCTCTGCTCTCCTAATTTACCTGTTCTTATCTACCTCTTTGTCAAGCTATCTTTCCGCACTCCCAATGATTCTTACCAAGAAACCTGCTCCCTTATTACAGACGCATAAAAGGAGCACATTTTTTTTCTTGTGTTTTTTTTTTTTTTAATCACTAGGCATTCCCTATCCCCGCGACGAAATCAACCCATTAAAAATTTGCACATCTCCCAGCAAGCATGAGTATTTGCCCTAAAAGGCAGACAACAATCCCCTACTTGACATACCATTTTCTCTGCCGAGATACTAGAAACCTCTCTTTTACCATATAACACTGTAACTCTCCTGCCTAGTAGAGTGCTCTAACCATATGCTTTTTGTGATGCCTCCATGTGTCTGTAAACATGTAACTTCTTAAGTTTTCACACTTATATATAACTTGATATTATGTGGGTTCATTGACTTTCAATTTATTTGACTGTATTCATTTCATGTTATGCCTTGCTTTTAACAAAATAAAAAATTTGTTTATGGAAAAAAAAAAAAAAAAATATATAATAAAATATTTACAAAAATGTGAGAGGTGTACTTACTATACACAGTGGAATACAGGTGTAGCGCTGGGTAATTCAAGTTGTCATATTTGGTACAGCAGAGTAGGTGGTACACTCATAAAACTCGGACAGCAACACAATTTTCATGTTAATGTTTTCACTTTTGTTTGATTCAGTCACATAAGTGTGCACATGGGTTTTTCACTTATTATTTTTGCATACACTGTGATCTTTTTGCAAGATCTCTAATAATCAGACATTTTTCAACCTGACTAACTATGTAATTTCAAGAAAGACAGGTGTTTCCAGATATGTTGTCTAAGCTATTCTGCAGAAGCACAAAGAAACAGTTAAAAGGCGGTCAAAGGAGGATCAAAAATGCTGTAGCCTCTCTTAAGACTCTCTTGAAATAATAATACCTGCCTAATAGCCATAAGGATAGTGGTGGTGCTCCCCCCGACCGGACCTAGTGACAATGCTCCTTAGGGTTCTGGGCCCAGAACGGTGGAGATTCTCACTCCTATTCTACTCCCCTTTTTTTTTTTTTTTTTTCTTTTTTACTACCACTTTTCCACTTGCCATACCTCTTTATAACCTGTAATGCTTTGGTTATACCTGATTCCTCTATGTTATAGTTCATTTATCTGTGTACATGCATTGGAACCTGTTGAAAATCTGTAATTCCTGTTATATTTGTTCTAATATTTGCTTATGTAAAAACTCAATAAAAACTTATTGAATGGAAAAAAAAATGCTGTAGCCGTGCAAACAACTTGCAGTAATGCAGCAGATGAAATTCACACAATGCTGAACAACCCTCACGATGGGCAGATATCCAGTGACATCCTCAGCTTGGACTTGATAGAAACCACTGGATCCCTGGTACACTTGTTAGTCTGAAGAAGTCTGGTCATAAGTGGTTTTCATAAAAGACTTTTCTTTTTTATTTAAAAAAACACAGTACCCTTAACCTGGAAACAAGGCCAAGTAACATGCCAATACATGAAAATGCTAGAACTAGTATGCAGAAAAATGGCAGCAAGTGCTCTGGACTGATGAGTTCAAATTTATATCTGGCTATAATGGAAGCATTTCTTTTTCACCAAAGACTTATTAGGTGGTAAAGGCAGGCAAGAGTGAAGCAGGATAAAGGTTTCTTCCAGGTTTGGGGCTGTATTCCAGCACATGGAGTTGTGGATTTGGTCAGACTTGATCTCAATGCTGGTAGGTAGGTTTATACTTATCCATCATGCAATACCATCGGGGGGGGGGGGGGGTGCAGGCGGTGTCTGATCAGTCCCAAATCCATGCAGCAGGACCCCAAAACATACAGCCAAAGTCAAAAATAAAAGATGTGAAAAGCAATTGCTCATTATTGGGTATTTAATGTGAACAGGAATCTGCGTTTCACATTTTTGGATAGTTGAAGTGTATAGTCACACAATTTTGTGATTCTCAACTACTTTAGTAAATCAGGCTTCTGGTGTCACTTTATCGTTTACAAAAAAATGGAATACTCATTTACTAATCCAGAAAGCAATAACAGGTCCATACGGTTCCACATCCATGATATATCCAAGTTACAATATAAATATGTAGCATTGCCCCCATGAGGGTTGCTGCTTAATGTGTGTTCTTCTTCACTGCTTTGACCCTGTGACCCGCCCAGCCCTCCTGACACTCCAGGTTCAGAGGTAATGCATGTACCTTTAGGTAATACACTGACACAGTATATAAATTAACTTTAACTTTACTCAAGAAATAAAAGTGTAAGATTATATCATTCAGCTAAACTTTGCATAAATTACCAGAGTTCAGCAGGACTGATATCAAGAAAATAAGGATAAACAAATTGTTATAACACCAAAGAATATCAATAGAGACAATTGTTTAGAGCATACCTGGAAATCTCTCAATTATATGCACCCAGAAGCACTCAAACTAGAGGAAAACGCCGACTGGCCTATACCACCTCTATCCTAATGAGAGATATAGTAGTCTAAGCACCCAAGTCGTGTCCCCTTTAAGAGAAACTTTACAATAATGTCCCTCCCTTGCAAGGCCTTGCTATAATCTTCACCGGCAGTTGGAGCTCTTATAATGAACAGTTTCCAGTATGACTTTGTGCATAACAAGTAATGCAAAGTATCTGATTGTAATCCTAAAAGATGTTGGAGTTGCTTCAGTTTCCCGGTGTCTGTGTTCAGTGTATTAGGGTCTGTGATAAATGCAGTCTAAACCTTGAGCAGGTGCCCTCTCACCAAATCCTGATGTCCATCTCCAAGGGTCCTGGGGAACAGGCGATGCAATCTTCCACACTTTGTGGCCTGAAGATGGCGGTGCTCTGCTGTCTCAGAGGTTCTGCCGACTCCACTCTGTCAGCGATACTGCAAAGATGGACATCCGTTCCCCCGGGGCTGAGTCTGCAAGCGGGTCAGGCAATGTGTAGTAGGCCGCAGTCTGCTGTCTCACTCTCTCTGCACGGCAGGGCGGTGTGCACGCGACGGGTCCCAGGAGCAAGAGACTTCAGTTCTGTTTAGCCGATACTTTTATAGTCTCTCCCAAGATGCTTTGCTGTCCCCAAGCTTTATGGGAAGTTCTCAAATGATCCAGCAACATAGTCACCACCTTACAGAGGACTACAGTTCCCACAATGCCATTCTCTCAGTCTCTGCAATATCACGATTCCATCCTGGATTCAACACTAGAGGAATGTAGAAATAATCCAATGGAACAAAGTCTGCACTTTCAGAACATGGTAGTCCGGTCCCGGCTACAAATAAACAAATAAAACTGTTTTTTATCAGTACCAGTCTTGAATTATATATAAAATAAACAAGTTTTCTTGATATAACTACATCAGATTGAAAAGCCAAATTTATTTCTAAAAGAAATGTAATACATTGCTTCATTATCTTAGTGTGCATAGCTCTGTTTCAAATGGTATACTTAACACCATAAGAATAATGGTAGAATAAAGGGTTGTCATATTATTTTAATGTAAGTGTAATATCACAATACATGCTTTCCTATACCACCAGTATATAGTGGAATGGCATACTGTCTCATAATTTTAGATCCCAAGGGATTTATTGTTGTATCAAAGCGACATACAAACAGAGAATATGAAACATATGATAACAATATGCAGAAGCTCAAGATCTCCTTTAGAGCGATTGAGCAAAAAGTAGTTAAACACAAAGTTTGTTATTGTCATTGCATATATTCACAAGATACAGAGAACATTTTGTCTGAAAAGATCCTTCGTTCGAACAATAGGGTGCTCGACTGTCCATATAAAGTTTAACCAACAGAAGGAGACATGCCATATGGCTAGGTATAAGTAAAGGCATGTTATATATAAACGTTAAATACCGTACAAAACTTTTAAGGCAAGCCTTCTCATAATTTTATATATCATCCATAAGTGGTACTGGTAGAATCCAGTTTATTTTTTCTTTCTTCGTACTTTCTTGTTTAAGATAACAATTCAGTTTCAAACATATAAGGAAATTCAAATTCAAGTTTTTTTCAGTGTGGGGATATATGTATAGTGTATAGTTTGGTGAATACAGTATTGGTAAAATTCATTTTTTTTTAACTCCTAAGCAAAATTTTTTTTTTTGAGAATTTTTTTGAGAAACATAAAGCCAGTTTCTGGTCATGCTCCTACCTATTTATGTAAAGTTTTTTTTTTTTAATATTTTTTTTTAGCTGCTTTTATAATCTACAGTTAATATGCCATTTGTGTTTCCTTGATTGAAGACTGTTGAATAAGTTCTGTAGTCTGTGCCTGAACCAATGGGTCTATCTTCTAGGGAAGAAGATAGAAGAAAAAACATATAAAAAACTGAGTAGCCAAGAAGGTGTTCTCAAGCCAGACTAAATAAGTCGGCGAGAATCAAATTGGACACGTACCACACGGTCGGGTGGGACCGGGAACCTAGCGCAACCTAGGAGGCATAGACAAAATGGGTAGGAAATGGAGGGACAGAGAAATCCCCCCAGGAATGGTTGCAATGAGAGGCTCACTGGGATAACAGTGCAAACAAAGTAACTTTATTGGTGAAGATGTACATACATAAATAAAATAAATGATCAGTCAGTAAAACAACTGTGGGGGCTCATCAGGAGAACTGATTGACTCTGTGGACCCCTATGGGTGTCAAGATGGTACAGACAGCAAATAGAACACGTGTAGGTCCCCGCCCATCCAATCCCAAAATGGCACTGTTTCGGACGAGCTTGGTGTGATAAGTCGGAACAAGCCGACCTGAGACTCAGAGTTCACTAAAACTCAATCTCATGATAACTGGTTATCAGATCTACCCAAATTTAAGGGTATGTACCCATGCGGACACTGCCACATATGCAAATACGTGGAAAAAAGCTCAGTCTTCTTTGACTCAACAGGAAGGAAAAAATTCAAGATAACCTCCTTCATCAACTGCAGTACCTCGAAACTCCTGTATCAAATCACATGCCCGTGTGGCAAACACTATATAGGCAAAACTAAGAGGACTTTAAGAATTAGGATAGGGGAACACCTAAAAAGCATAAGGCTAAAGGAGGACACTCCACTCGCACAACACTTTCAGGAATTTCACGGAGGGAACACTAGGGGACTGAAAGTCAAGGGATTCTGGGCCCTCAATATTTCACCCCGGAGGGGGGACTTTGACAAGGCACTCCTTAGAGAGGAAAAAGCCTGGATCTTCCGGCTTTCCACACTCACGCCATATGGACTTAATAATGAGCTAAGCCTTAAGATCTTTCTGGACCCCTAAACATGACCTCCACCCATCATATCTTCACAAATGGGCCAATGGCCCTTCAATAATTCTGACTAAAAATCTCCCCCCCATCTTAGTTCTCGAGTGTTCATCTCTCTTTTTCTCCTTCCCCCTCCCCAGCTAAGGGATATGCCCTAATTCCCATCTATTTTCCATGATTTCTGTGCCCCTTGGAAATATACCTATGATATCATTATATATCCATCTTTCCAACGAACCATAGAGCAGAGTGCACAATCTCACACCCTAAAAAGATGGCCATGTTCTGCACTTGAGTTGTAACCCAGTACATGCCGGTCTATTTATGGGATTATGTCCTCATTCATTTTTTCCATGTTATTTGTACAATATATGGTCCATCTTTACCTCAGCTATGGCCAAGCAGGAGCTAAAGTTACATAGACCTTGGCCCAGTGACATGAGAACTTTGTCTGGGCCCCCCCCCCTTCCTGCAAGGTAAGGGGGAGGCGCCCCTTTCCCTTCTTTTACTACTTGTTACCGTCAGGCTTTTATATGGCGTTAATGTACCCCGGAGAACGTGATGACGTCCTGAGGAAGCGTGCGTAAGCACGCGAAACGCGTCGACATCACACGTTGACGCCCCGCCCACCCTTCGTCCCTGCAGAGTTCTATACTGACTGGCGGCAAACTCTTCACCGCGACCCGGAAGCAGCACCAGGATTCCGCCTGGATACGGAATCGAGCCGGTCTCTACAGCCCTGAGGTAAAGATGGACCATATATTGTACAAATAACATGGAAAAAATGAATGAGGACATAATCCCATAAATAGACCGGCATGTACTGGGTTACAACTCAAGTGCAGAACATGGCCATCTTTTTAGGGTGTGAGATTGTGCACTCTGCTCTATGGTTCGTTGGAAAGATGGATATATAATGATATCATAGGTATATTTCCAAGGGGCACAGAAATCATGGAAAATAGATGGGAATTAGGGCATATCCCTTAGCTGGGGAGGGGGAAGGAGAACTAAGATGGGGGGGAGATTTTTAAAAGAAGATAGAAGATACCCAACATGTCAAAAGACTTAAGGCGGTGTTCCAGCCTCCCCCTCCAAAAATTAAAAGTCAGCAGCTACACATACTGTAGCTGCTAACTTTTAATATTAGGACACTTACCTGTCCTGGAGTCCAGCGATGTCGGCACCGCAGCTGATGTTTCCATCGGCTGTCGGGTGCTGCTACCACCATTGCCGGTAAGGGAACCCGGCAGTAAAGCCTTGCGGCTTCACTGGCGGGTCCCTACTACGAATGCGCAAAGCACGCTGCACATACTAATTGGTTCGGCAGCGGGGGGAAGGAGGAGGGGGCCAAACATCTGAGGGACAGTGCCACAGCGCCTTCTCCCAGAAATGGGGAAGGGTACCTGTAAAAAACAGGTACCCGTTTCCCCATCCCCCTGAAAGGTGCCAAATGTGGCACCAGAGGGAAAGAGGAAGCAAATGAGCGGAAGTTCCACTTTTGGGTGGAACTCCGCTTTAAAGGATAAATCCAGGCAAAACCTAACTAACGCTAACCCTGCTCTGTGCCACATTCTAAACCTAATCTTTATAACCCTGTAACACAAAACCAACTGTACATCCCTTTTCTGCACCCGATCCGATGCGGTCTCCAGCGACGGAAGCTGTGTGCAGGGAAGGACCGACAACCACTTTGAAATTAATGGGAAGCGACGTCACCCATAGACTTACTATAGGGCTTCTGTTGTTGGTGTCTCTCCTGCACCAACCTCCATGCTGAAGCCACCGCTGACAGCTCAGAGTGGGACCGGACCAGATCGGCTGCAAAATAGGTAATTACAGAGATTTTTGCTTTACAGGGCTAAATACTGTATATTAGGGTTAGAATGTGGCACAGAGCAGGTTTAGCGTTAGTTAGGTTTTGCCTGGACTTATCCTTTAAGTGAGTATTTGGGCACTTTCGTTTTTTTTTTTTTCATGAACTCAGCTCACATAAGTTAGATGGGAAAGATGTAATTACTCAACTTTAAAATCTTACAGTTCAAGTCCACATTTGTAATGTTTTCTGTCTATATTAGTGATTTTGTTTTCTTGACCTTGTTTTAATTACCGTATTCACAATCATTTTTATATGCCATGAGAATAGGTGTGCACAGGTTGCATTAGGATGTGCACCTCAAAGCTCAAACACATATATGTATGTGCATGTGTATTAATAGAGCATTGGACGGTGTCAGTAGGGCAGGGACTGGTGTCAGTAGGGCAGTGGATGGTCTCAGTAGTTTTTATTTTTATTATTTAAAAAAAAACATTTTTTTTTATTAGTTTTTTTACAAATATTTTCAGGTGCCCTGTTAGGGGGCTTTGATGAAATATCAGAGGTCTAAACAGGGGGAATCTGTGCCACACAGGGTGTGCACACGCCTATGGCCACGAGAGATCTTTACAGACCTTAACCTGATTAATTTATCATAGTGCAGCAAACACTGAAGAGAAGCAGTGCAGGGAGTTATCTTGTTCATGTGTAAATTGAATCAAAGTAAATCATAACTGTAATCTTTAAAAAGGTGCTTGCAAAATATGGAAGGCTTAGTTATACTGGAAAGCTATGATGCTCAGAACATATCATACCATATGTGTGTGTGAGGTCATTTTATTAGGAAAGCTAAATTTTAATTAAGAAAAATCTTAAAAAATCTTTCTAATATGGATGAGCCTAATCTACTAGGGTTCAGTTCTAATCAGGTTTATAGGACATGACCAAAGTTTGGGTGCTGAATCTGAACCCTGTTAAAGTTAATGGGAAGGGGAAAAATTGTCTTTTCTAGACTAATAAGTAAGGAAATGTCAAGCAATGGGAACGGGGGGGGGGGGGGGGGGGCTCAGCACTACCCTGAAGGACATGGACTAAAAGCAAACAAAAAAAAAACTTTTTTAAAGAAATTTCATTTGGTAGAGACTGAGCACCAACTTTAATAATGCTTCGAAGAAAACATTTACAAGTGTTTCTTTTCATTGATAATCCAAGACTGGTTTATTTTAATGAAAGTGAGCTGGTCCATACTGTCAGGAGTCAGTGGATTCAACTTTGTAACAAAACCTCCTGCTGTGTTGGAGGGTCCCCCAACAGCACAATGGCTGCAGGGCAAGCTCCAACACATGGTATGAAAGCTCTGGCCAGCTGACCAGCCTGGATACCCAATAACCCATTGGATCCTAAATTTTACATCAGCCCTGGACCCAATATAGTTAGTAATTACATAGTTCAGGCACTGCTGAGGATGCTCAACAGCAGCGGCAATGCCGAGGGAAAGGAAGTCATGAGGTACTTGGTTCCTCTATGATATCCTGAGTCACTGGGGCAGAGATCTGATGTGATTCTGGTGGCCATCTTAGGTGTGGCAGAGTCTACGCTGCACCCCACCTAAATGCATTCTAAATGATTAACCACTGGCATAGTGAAAAGAATGCTAGCTCTCCAGAGCCTGTCCCTATATCATAATCACAAAAGTACTCATATAGTTACATAGTTACAAAGTTTGTGAGATTGAAAAAAGACATCAGTCCATCCAGTTCAACCTATGATGTGTGTGTGTGTGTGTGTGTGTTTGCTGTTAACTGTACATTGAATGTATGTTGTGGTCTTTAAGGTGCCCATCTAATAGTTTTTTGAAACTATCGATGCTCCCTGCTGATACAACTGCTTGTGGAAGAGAATAAGGTTAAACCGTTTCTCCTCTAGTTTTAGTGAGTGGCCACGTGTCTTATTATATTCCCTTTCTCTAAAAAGTTTGTTCCTTATGCTAGGGTCATCACCAGTACAGTATTTGTACATTGATATCATATCCCCCCTCAATCATCTCTTCTCCAGAGAGAATAAGTTCAGTGCTTGTAGTATTTCCTCATAGCTGATGTCCTCCATTCCCCTAATTATATTTGTTGACCTTCTCTGGACTCTCTCCAGTTCCTGCACATCCTTCCTGAGGACCGGTGCCCAGAACTGGACAGCATACTCCAGAGTCTTGTAGAGTGGGAGAATAATCTCTTTATTTCTGGAGTGAATCCCCTTTTTTATACATCCCAGTATTCTGTTGGCTTTGCTTGCAGCGGCTTGCATTGCATGCCACTGCCAACCCTGTTGTTCACCAGTACCCCCAGGTCCTTTTCCATCCTAGACTCACCCCCAGTGAGTAGCTTGCTTTCGTGTTTCTGATGCCCAAGTGCATTACTTTACATTTTTCAACATTAAACCTCATCTGCCATGTAGTTGCCCACCCCATTATTTTGTTCAGGTCCGCTTGTAAGGTTTCTAAATCCTGCATAGAAGATATTGGCATGCTTAGTTTAGTATCATCCGCAAATATTGAGATTGTACTAGATATCCTCTCCTCTAGATCATTTATAAATAAATTAAACAGGATTGGTCCCAGGACAGAACCTTGGGGGACCCCACTTTCCACACCCGCACAATCCGAGTACTCCCCATTAATCACCACCCTCTGGACTCTCCCCTGGAGCCAGTTCTCTATCCAGGTACTCACCCTATGATCCATACCTACATTCCTTAGTTTGTACAGTAAGCGTTTGTGGGGAACGGTGTCAAAGGCCTTTGCAAAGTCCAGATACACCACATCCACAGGCTTAACTTTATCTAGGTGGCGGCTCACTTCATCATAGAAGGTTTAAAGATTGGTTTGGCAAGAATGATTTTTTATGAATCCATGCTGATTACTACTAATAATACCGTTTTCATTACTAAAGTCTTGTATGTGGTCCCTTAACATCCCCTCCAAAATCTTGCAGACTACTGATGTTAGGCTAACCGGCCTATAGTTACTCGGGATATATCTTTTTTAAATATTGGTACCACGTTGGCTTTTTCCCAATCAGCTGGCACCATACCCGTCTGTAAACGATCCTTAAAGATCAAGAATAATGGTCTGGCAATCACCTGGCTGAGCTCTTTAAGAACCCTCGGGTGCAAGCCATCCGGACCCGGTGATTTATTTACTCATTGATGGCACATTGCTTATACTAAGTAGTGATGGGCAGAACACCCCCCTGTTCGGTTCGCAGCAGAACACCCCCCTGTTCGGTTCGCAGCAGAACATCTCAAACAGGTAAAAAGTTCTAGCGAACATGCAAACTCTGTTAAAGTCTATAAGACTATAAGACACGAACATGAAAAATCAAAAGTCCTCATTTTAAAGGCTTATATGCAAGTTATTGCCATAAAAAAGTGTATGGGGACCTGGGTACTGCCCTGTGGGACATGTATAAATGCAAACATCTTTTTTTATATGACTGTTTTTAAAGGAGCAGTGATGTTAATAATGCTTAAAGTGAAACAATAAAAATTAAAAAATTCCTTTAAATATTGTGCCGGGGGGGGTCCCTTTAATATGCATGTAAAGTGGTGCATTTGTACGATGTATGTAGCCTGCTGGCATTTCTAAAGGAAAAAATGTAATTTAAACTTGCCCCGACTGTAATGTATTGTCGGCTCCCGGCAATACAGATAAAAAAAAAAAAAAGTTTTTGATAAGTCCTTTATTAAAAAATAAAAATATAGTGTCCCTTCATGTAAATCCATCATCAATCACGTTGCCCGCCGCACCCAAAAATAGGGGAAAAAAAGACGCTTCCGCCTCTTCACACGCCTCCCGGCTAATGAGCCGCTTGAGTCATGACAGCTCTTTATAGAAAAGGGGCGGGGACACCCGGTTACATGACACGGTGGCACCGCTCCCTTCTGACGTCACGTGATGTCAAGAGCTGTCATGGCTCATGCAGCTTATTAGCCGTGAGGCGTGTGAAGAGGCGGGAGCATCTTTTTTTTTTTTTTTTTTTCGGGTGCAGCGGGCGGCATGATTGACGTGGATTTACATTGAGGGACACTATTTTTTTATTTTTTAATAAAGGACATGTCAAAAACTGGCTTTTGTGCTTATTTCCAATTCCCGATAAGCCCCCCACCCATAGACCACGACAACCACAGCCCAGGGTTGTTCAGAAGAGGCCCTTGTCCCCATCAATATGGGAACAGGGTGCTTTGTTGCCATGTTGAGTGCAATCGGCCTGGTATGGTTCAGGAGTGGGGGGGGGGGGCGTTCGTTAAAATCTGTACCAGACCCAAAGGGCCTGGTATGGATATTGGAGGGGACCCCATGCATTTTTTTTTATTCTGTCACAGGGTTCCCCTTAACCACCGAAATACAGGGCACTTTCACCCCCTTCTTGCCTAGACCAATTTTCAGCTTTCAGTGCTCATTGGCATCTATGGGAAATGTCGGTCAGCTTGACATGGCACTGCTCCCTATCTTTAACATTGGCATTTATGGGAAATCTCAGTCAGCTTGGCAAGGCACTGCTCCCTCGCTTTAACATTGGCGTCTATGGGAAACCTTGGTCAGCTTGGCATGGCACTACTCATGAACTATAACTGACAGGGACACAAAACTTAGGGAGCACCGAGAGGGGACATAGGACTACAACATATCTATACATTATGAAAGTGGGGTATGCCTGTTCACAACACTGACTGCATTAAACTAACTCAACACACTATCCACTAACTACCTGCCTAACCTCTATTATCCTACACTATACACGGCTGTCGTGTAAGCAGCAGCCTTATATAGTGTGGGGTGTGGACGTAGCCCCTGAGCCATGATTGGTTAAGACAGCCTGCCTTTGGCCAATCATGGCTCTGATAGAACACTGTGCTGTGATTGGCCAAAGCATACAGGTTATGTGCATACTTTGGCCAATCATCAGTAATTTATTCACTACACCAGCGCAGTGCATTATGGGGCACTCATCGGTGGGTGAACTTCCCGCTGAGCGCCCCATTTGTTCGTGTGTTCAGCGAACACACAAACAGCTGATGTTCATGTCAAACTTATGTTCGACTCGAACATCAAGCCCATCCCTATTGCTAAGGCTTGTTAAACATTGCCAAAGTTGAGTTCTGGCAGAAGGAGATGTCACAGATGGGGTGGTTGACAAGTAGCTTATGCTGTTGCTGCATTTCTGCTAGGGGAACACTGCCTAAAGCCACCACAAAGCCACTCCACCTCTAGGAGCTCTGGTGAAGACCAGACGGTATCTTAGACTCTGCGCCTCAGTCCTTTTTAGGGCTATCCCTATCGCTAAACAAGTAGCCTGCTAAGTCCTCTGAATCCACTCTGTGGCTTTCGTCATCATTTGCCCAGCTGCTACACTAAGTCTGGGGGCCTACCCATGCAATTGCTGCATTTTTTACTTGATTTATTGTATATTTCAGAAAGGCCCAAATGTTAGGATTGCTTGGTTAATAAATGGAAAGACTAGTACTTTTCCCTACTGTATAGGTTTTATTTTCACTGTAAGATTCAGTCATGGGAGGGGGGTCACACGTGAGGGTATCTGATTCCTACATGCCATCTATAGTGAAATTTCTTCAAATGTCTGAAACACATTTTTATTGTAACCAGGGCTGCCTATCCCTATAATGCAGTACTTTGAGAATTAATTGATGAGAAAATAAATACAGATTGTTCATTCTTTCAAATGTTTCCAGATCCTAAAATAGGCAATACTTTTTCCTTTCTTGTATTTTCCATGTGTCTCTCTCTCTTGTGTTCAAGTCATAAAAAAGGAGTCTTAGGGATAGTTCCAGTATTACTGTTTTCTGTGTGTTTATGTGAAGGTGCTTGGGCTGACCAAAGACCTGTATTAGTGCTCAGAAATGAAATGTCTGGAGGTACCCCTATCTTATTGAGATTAGGGTCTAAAATAGCATTAACGCTTGTTGCATTGAAAGTGGAGTCCAGATTAAGGGGCCTTGATGTGTGTATTCCGGCATTGTCAGGCATTGGTGTATGAGTGATTGAATTGGATTCATCTTGTGATTGTGCAGGATATGACTTGAATCCCTGTTTCCTAAGGGTGCTCAATTGTGTGCGAGTTTATAATCCTTCACATAACCAAATATATCTTCTCTTACAGTCACCAACATGTGCATTGTGTCACACGCATTTCACCTCTTTCTTTTTTGTGTGGCTGAATGGATTTAATTGATCCTGGTTGTGCTATGCGAATAAAGAAGACGACCGTGATGAATTACAAATCACATTCCATTTTCGTATCAGTTTCAATTGTATTTTTTTAGTAACATTGATAGTGTCTGATTTTTTTGGATTTGGTTTTCTTTCCATTTACATGTCCTACCCTCACAGAAAGCCAGCGTGTCACAAAGAAATTGTATTTCCTTTTTGGTAACTATGTTGTTATATTTTTTCTAAATCTTATTTAAAAATTAAGGGGATTAAACACATCAGCATGTTGTGTGCAGACAAGCTTTTATCCCATTATCTAAATCAACCACTTCTTTTTTAAAATGTCCAATAAGAATCTCCATCTCATTTAAAGTGTATTGTTGGAGATAAAGAAGAGAGAATTCTCACTCAGGATAATTGATTGGCTGCAGCCTACCGCCTAAATATAACCCTAGAAAGGGTATATGTGGTGTATATAAAAGGGGGAGTGAAGGTAAATGGCACTGCCTAGGTCAATAGGTGTACTGGGTTGGTGTACACAATGAATAATTAGAGTGTCAAATACACTGAGAAATAGCAGCAATGCATCGATATAAATAAATAGAAAGTAAAATGACACTAATTTAGTCAGTAGTTGCAAAAAATATGTACAATCAGTGATTAGCAGAATGTGCAATGGTGCTTAAGGGTAGTGATGTCGCGAACATAAAATTCGCTGTTCGCGAACGGCGAACGCGAACATCGGCGAATGTTCGCGAACCAGCGAACATTGCGAACCGCCATAGACTTTAATAGGCAGGCGAATTTTAAAACCCACAGGGACTCTTTCTGGCCACAATAGTAATGGAAAAGTTGTTTCAAGGGGACAAACACCTGGACTGTGGCATGCCGGAGAGGGATCACACAAAAAAAAGTTCTTAAAAATTGTAATTTTTTGATAGAGAGCCAATTATTGGAAAAATTAAAAAAAAATAAAAATAAAAAAATTTCTTTGGATTTAGCATCTGGGGGGTCTAAAAAGTGTACCTGTGAAGTTTCAGCTCTGTAGCATGTCCGGAACCAGAAAAAAATATGAATTAGGGTTAGGGCTAGGGTTAGGGCTAGGGTTAGGGCTAGGGTTAGGGTTAGGGTTAGGGTTAGGGTTATTTTTATGGCTAGGCTCAGAGGGTTAGGGTTAAGGTTAGAGGGTTAGGGTTATGGTTAGAGGGTTAGGGTTAGGTTTAGTGTTAGGGGCTAGGGTTAGGGTTACGGTGAGATACTTAGGGTTAGAGTTAGTAGCCCTACCCCTACCCCTCTAACTCTAACCCTAAGCACTAAAAATAACCCTAACCTTAGCCCTGACCCTAACCCTAGCCCTAACCCTAACCCTAACCCTAGCCCTAACCCTAACCCTAGCCCTAACCCTGATTCTATTTTTTTCTGGTTCTGGACATGCTACAGAGCTGAAACTTCACAGGCACACTTTTTAGACCCCCCAGACAATAAATCCAAAGAAATTTTTTTTTTTTAAGTTTTTTTTTTTTTCTAAGTTTTCCAATAATTGGCTCTCTATCAAAAATGACAATTTTTAAGAACTTTTTTGTGTGATTTAGTGTCTAGGGGGTCTAAAAAGTGTACTTGTGAAGTTTCAGCTCTGTAGCATGTCCAGAACCAGAAAAAAAAAAGATAATTTTTCAGTAGAGCAGGGATGGTGGGAACCCCTTTTACACCTATATGATCTTTTTTTCCTGGTTCTGGACATGCTGCAGAGCTGAAACTTCAAAGGTACACTTTTTAGACCCCCCAAACAATAAATCCAAAGAAAATTTTTTTTGTTAAGTTTTTTTTTTTTTTCCAATAATTGGCTCTCTATCAAAAATGACAATTTTTAAGAACTTTTTATGTGTGATTTAGTGTCTAGGGGGTCTAAAAAGTGTACCTGTGAAGTTTCAGCTCTGTAGCATGTCCAGAACCAGAAAAAAAAAGATAATTTTTCAGTAGAGCAGAGATGGTGGGAACCCCTTTTACACCTATATGATCTTTTTTTTCTGGTTCTGGACATGCTACATATATATATATATATATATATATATATATTAAAAAAATACTCAAATACCAGCCCTCAAAGGGGCTTTTGGGGACAATATATATATATATATATATATATATATATATATATATATATATATATATATATATCACAGAACAAAAAAATTACACAAATACCAGCCCTCAAAAGGGCTTTTGGGGACAATAGATATATATATATATATATATATATATATCCAAAAAAAACCTCAAATACCAGCCCTAGGAAGGGCTTTTTGGGGTGCTGTCCTTACAGCAGGAGTGTACCAAGAACACTGGCTAACAAGACCGGGAACTGTCCCCAGCTATAACAGCAGCAGCAGCACCAGCACTTTCCCTGCTCTCAGTAACACAGAAATGATCTAAGATGGATGCTGCCCTTGCTTATTTATAGGAGGTGGGAGGGTGTGGGAGGGAGGTATGCTGATTGGCCTGGAATGTGTCTGCTGACTGTGATGTTCAGGGTCAAAGTTTGCCTCAATGATGATGTATAGGAGGCGGACCGAACATCGCATATGTTCGCCCGCAGCGGCGAACGCGAACATGCGAAGTTCGCCGGGAACTGTTCGCCGGCGAACAGTTCTGTACATCTCTACTTAAGGGTAATATGCACCCTAAATAAATACATTCATGTAAAAATAAGTATTATGTGTATGAAAAAGCAGGTGCGCTAAACTGATGGGTGTCGACCAACCAAATTGATCAAAATATCAATAAAGTGAACAAATGGTCATACAACTCTCGTGTCTGTGGTGGTTCTCAATACCTGTATCAATACTGTAAACAAAAATTACATTCAAGTGAAGATAAATAAAGTGCATAAAGTCCAAAGTAATGTTCTCAATTAAGTTGAAAAAAGTCCAAGTGAAATTGCCACTGCTCCTCTGCAGTGCAGTGGAAATAACGGTGAAAAGCAAAAGTGAAGGTGCATGAAAGCCCAAAACAATATTCCCAGTGGAATGTGGAGAAATCCAGATAAGAAAAATCCACTTTAGCTGTCAGGTGCAGATAATCCCACCACCATGTTAAGGACTGGCCCCTTACCAGAAATCAGAATATTGAAGGGCGTATGTAACAACTCCAGATGTGAAATAGGTGCCCAGGGGGGAGATGTGAATTCACTCAAATGGGAGGATAAGCCTCTTACCAGACAATAGGTCTTATGGGGCTGGATCCTATATTCCCAGATGGTGCCTGTCCTCTCTCCTGGGTATCCTCACTCTGGGCGATATCTCTCTGGTGCCAATGGTAATGTTCACGCAAGTATCTCACAAACACAAAAACCAGACCATAGTGCAGTACCTTCTTACATTTATTCATATAAAATACAAGGTGCACTTACATGGAAAGTCTTGTACAAATCACTCGGAACCTGCACCGATGGGAGAGTAACCGTGGCCGCCTGCAGCGCGGTCTACGGCGATGGGTGATGACGATGCGGCGCTCCTCTCTGACGCGTTTCCTCCTAAAGCGGACGTCAACGGAGACAGGAGACCTATTGTCTGATACTTGTGGGAACATTACCATTGGCACCAGAGAGATATCGCCCAGAGTGAGGATACCCAGGAGAGAGGATAGGCACCATCTGGGAATATAGGATCCAGCCCCATAAGACCTATTGTCTGGTAAGAGGCTTATCCTCCCATTTGAGTTAATTCACATCTCTCCACTGGGCACCTATTTCACATCTGGAGTTGTTACATACGCCCTTCAATATTCTGATTTCTGGTAAGGGGCCAGTCCTTAACATGGTGGTGGGATTATCTGCACCTGACAGCTAAAGTGGATTTTTCTTATCTGGATTTCTCCACATTCCACTGGGAATATTGTTTTGGACTTTCACTTTTGCTTTTCACCGTTTTTTCCACTGCACTGTAGAGGAGCAGTAGCTATTTCACTTGGACTTTTTTTCAACTTAATTGAGAACATTACTTTGGACTTTATGCACTTTATTTATCTTCACTTGAATGCAATTTTTGTTTACAGTGTTGATACAGGTATTGAGAACCACCACAGACACGAGAGTTGTATGACCATTTGTTCACTTTATTGATATTTTGATCAATTTGGTTGGTCAACACCCATCAGTTTAGCGCACCTGCTTTTTCATACACATATTTATCCCCATTTTGGTTCTAAGGTTGCAGCTTTTCTGATTTTCACATCCTGCGCACTTTTTTTACATACACATAAAAATAAGTATTAGATTACAATATATACCATAAATAAATACATTCTTAGATAATGAGCATATAAACAATAAGGTGTCCAAAATAGTAATAAGTGCTCAAGTGCAGTGTGTGGTGTCAACCGTGG
The DNA here is from genome assembly GCF_965119305.1 of Pelophylax lessonae. Taxonomy (NCBI): domain Eukaryota; kingdom Metazoa; phylum Chordata; class Amphibia; order Anura; family Ranidae; genus Pelophylax; species Pelophylax lessonae. The sequence continues at coordinate 261,490,711 of NC_138774.1, read as the reverse complement.
TTAAGTGGTACCACCAGGTTGACGCAATGTACCAATTAATAATAGGTGTAAAGGTGCAGTATGCCGAATAAATAACACCACAGAAGTGACACTGTATACAAAAAGCAAAACAGAAAATAAAATACAAGTGAATATATCACTGAAATGATATATAATCCAAAGGATTTAAAGTGACTGCAATAAGGTATCTAAAGTGACTAGTATTAAATTGATAAGAAAAGGGACAAATGGCGATGGAGAAAAGTCCCAAAAAATGTGCAAAATATACCAGTGATTATCCCTATAAATGACCGTAACATAAGTGAATGATCCCAAAAAATTCCTGGACCGGAAGGATGGTGATAAAGTGTAGGGAATAAATTAATAATTAATTTCCTAAATAAATAAAATGGATAGTGCATATGTGCCCAGGTGCATATAGAACAATAGTCCATCAAGTGAATAATCTTTGAAATCCCGCAAATACAAGGTCTTGAGGTGATTCACAGGGTGGTTGTGCTGGTGAAATAGCTTTGGTGCTCCCTTCCCAAGCTAACCGCACTCATTGGAACTCAGTACCCTTACAGGGATGATGGGTGTACAAATCAGGAGGTAATCACATCCAAGCACACCGGTCATCAATGGGTTTCCCAGTTGGATCCACCTCGGAATTATGGGGCAATAATCTCCAGTGTATAATACCCACTCAGAATGGCATCTGGTGCTTTGCGATTCTCGGCCTCTCTGTCCTTATTCATTGTGAACACCAACACTGTGCACCTATTGACCTAGGCAGCGCCATTTACCTTCCCTCCCACTTTTATATTGTTGGAGATTGGCTTCCCAAAGATTTTTAAACTCTGTTCCAATATATATATATATATATATATATATATACACTGTATATACACACATTTTTCAAAGATCTATACGCTAAGACCCTCATGGATTGTAGGACACACAAATGTATTTTTCAAATATTTCATGTTCCAAAACAAATTTGATTTTCTTTGTAATAGACTTCAATGCTTCAAATAAAATGTGTTTAGCTCAGGTTCTTATGTCCCCTAGGACCCATGTTATTCTTGAATTTGAGCCATGTAGCCTTCTCCTGCCACCCCAGAATATGCAGCTATTATATCAAAATAAAGTACAAAATTCCATAATACTATGATCCAAAACTTAACTAAGAGCTCTCTGCTGTTTTTTCTACATTTAGAAATCCTTCTTTGGACATGTTCTAGTTCCTGAAGTGGGACCGGGGATTTAGGGTTTTTTTCAATAAGGTACTATATGGACTATTATCATGATTTTACATGAAAATATAACATATAAAGTATAACCCCAATAGATATGTACTGTATACTAAACTGTTTTCACATTCTTTAGATTCACTACCCACTACCTACACTTGATGCCCCAGCACCCCTTTTCTATCAGTTTTTTATAACCTCTGTTTTTACCTGTTTGCATGATATTGAAGTGTGACACACCATTTTTGAAACACATCCCACTTATACACAAGTACTTTTTTTTTCACAATTTACAATTTTGTGTTAGTTTATTCATTAAAACTGGGTTACAAATGGAGGGGATCCCCTAAGGGTTTGGGACTTTAACGGCACTCAGGAAAATACAAAAATGTTTAAAAAATATAAATGTTTATTAGAAAATGACATAGACAAATATTTATAAAGAATCAAAAAATTGGGCAAACAGTTCCATAAAAACACAGTAAGATACATATAGAATAGAGCAGTACAGATACCCAACGCGTTTCAAAGCTGTGCGCTTCTTCCTCAGGGGTAATTGGATTATATACTGCAGATTCAATTCTATGATAAAATAACAAATGTTGATATTAGAAACATAGTCACGAAAAAACTTCCATAACATATTAACAATCACATATAATGATCATAGTTCACATCATTGAAAAAATTCTTAGAGCTGTAAACTTACATGTACTGTAAGCTGTAAAACTGGGTTACATGTGATTCTGTAAGGTAATTGTATACTGCAGGTAATGTATGGGGTTATGAGGAATGTTATATGCTGTAGGTGAGAACAGCTCTGACTGGTTTACAATATACAGTATGGTAATGCAAAATAGACGTACATGTGTCTAGACCAAAGCTTTGCTGGTTTTATACCTGTTTTATTTTTTATTACCCGTTTTTATTTTTGAGTATCTATATGCATGAATAAAAGATATATCCACTTTAACCGCTTGCCAACCAGCCGCCGTAGTTTTACTGGTGGCAGGTCAGCTCTGTCCCATGAAAAGACGTACCTGTATGTCGCTTCGCAGGACCGCTAGTTGGGGCGTGCAACTAGCCACAAGGAGAGCCAATCAGTGAGTCTGGCAGCTGCGATGTCCGACGGGCACCCGCGATCCCTCCCCGTGGGGACAGAACAGCGGTTTGCCATTGTAAACACAGCAGACTGCTGTTCTGTCAGTAATAAACACAGGGATCCTGTGTTCCTCCTATTTAGGAACACAGCTCTCCGTGTTCATCCAGCAAGTCCATTCCCCACACAGTTATAAAGCACCCATTTATCCCTTTGATCACCCCTGGTGTTAACCCCTTCCCTGCCAGTGTCATTACCCACATGGAAGAAAAATATATTTAAAATATATTTTTAAAAAAAATCATTTTTTCCCCCAAATATATTGGAAAAATATTTGAAATGCTACCATTTTGGCCATATTCAATATATTTCTAAACGTTTTTCCCTAAATATATTGGAAATATATTTGAAATGCTACAATTTTGGCCATATTCAATATATTTCTAAACATTTTTCCCTAAATATATTGGAAATATATTTGAAATGCTACAATTTTGGCCATATTCAATATATTTCTAAATATTTTTCCCTAAATATATTGGAAGTATATTTGAAATGCTACAATTTTGGCCATATTCAATATATTTCTAAACATTTTTCCCTAAATATAATGGAAATATATTTGAAATGCTACAATTTTGGCCATATTCAATATATTTCTAAACATTTTTCCCTAAATATATTGGAAATATATTTGAAATGCTACAATTTTGGCCATATTCAATATATTTCTAAACATTTTTCCCTAAATATATTGGAAATATATTTGAAATGCTACAATTTTGGCCATATTCAATATATTTCTAAACATTTTTCCCTAAATATAATGGAAATATATTTGAAATGCTACAATTTTGGCCATATTCAATATATTTCTAAACATTTTTCCCTAAATATATTGGAAATATATTTGAAATGCTACAATTTTGGCCATATTCAATATATTTCTAAACATTTTTCCCTAAATATAATGGAAATATATTTGAAATGCTACAATTTTAGCCATATTCAATATATTTCTAAACATTTTTCCCTAAATATATTGGAAATATATTTGAAATGCTACAATTTTGGCCATATTCAATATATTTCTAAACATTTTCCCTAAATATATTGGAAATATATTTGAAATGCTACAATTTTGGCCATATTCAATATATTTCTAAACATTTTTCCCTAAATATAATGGAAATATATTTGAAATGCTACAATTTTGGCCATATTCAATATATTTCTAAACATTTTTCCCTAAATATATTGGAAATATATTTGAAATGCTACAATTTTGGCCATATTCAATATATTTCTAAAAAATTTTCTCTAAATATATTGGAAATATATTTTTCTTTCATATGGGATGCATATTTTTAGCACTGATTACTGTAGTAATGTCTCCAGTCCCCACAAAAGTGTCAAAAATGTCAGTTAGGTGTCAGATCTGTCTGCATCAATGTCGCAATCCCGCTAAAAATCACTGATCGCCGCCATTACTAGTACGAAAATATAAATAAAAATGACATACAGTAAATCTTTCCCTTAGTTTGTAGACGCAATACCTTTTGTGCAAACCAATCAATATACACTTATTGGTATTTTTTACCAAAATTATGTAGCACAATACATATTGGCCAAAATGATGAAAAAATTTGATTTTTAATTTTTTTTATTGGGAATATTATAACGCAGAAAGTAAAAAATATTGTTTTTTTTTTTTTTCCCAGAATTGTCACTGATAGCAAAAAAAAAAAAAAAAAATCGCAGAGGTGGTCAAATACCACCAAAAGAAAGCTCGATTTGTGGGAAAAAAGGACATTATTTTTTTGGGTACAGTGTAGCACGAATTGTCAGGTATGATAAGGTAGTATCATATCGCAAAAAATGGCCTGTATAATTAGGGGGTAAAACCTTCCGGTCCAGAAGTGGTTAAGCAAAGCTTTTTTACTTGTTATGACTCCAAGTAGCACCTGAACAATTCCAATGCTTTTTTTCTTTTTTTCTTTTTGCGTGGGTCCCTCTTGATATTCACACCATACCAACAACACCCATTTAAGAATAAGCCAGTCTGAAAATGACTTTGTTCAGGAAATCAGTGTATGACACTTGATCCATTCCAGTGGATAATTTACCTTTCACCTTCATAGAAACATCTTTTTGTCACTGTCTTCATGTGCTTACGTATTCATAAATAATGAAAAAGGTTTGTGTGATCATTAAAACAGTTTGCACAATTACACATTTATAATCAAATTTTATGCTTAAATGAAACACTCAGCAACTGTTATACTTATCCTTGACATTTACTAACTATTTAAAAAATGTGCTCCAGGATGTAAAAAGAGGGCAAGTTTTCTGATTTGGGAGGGTAGCAAAGCGCTAACACTACAATGAGTAGTCCACAGCTGGCATTTATGCAGTAATATTAATTTTATTTTGTCGACCATGACCCCCCAGTATGATGTTGCCATTTGTACAAGCCTGAACTAGCTATTAAAATACTTGGATTCTAGAAAAGTATAATGTTATAGTACATGGGTTGGTGCCTAGCACCTGTGAAGAATTATAAGACTTATTGTTGTTTGTCGAAAGGAAGCTGAATAAGCTATTTCAAGAGTATAAACACTTATAATACATATATATATATATATATATATATATATATATATATATATATATATCCTTTATTTCTAAAATGTTGTTGTAATTTATGGTAGAAATACAGTACATGTTGATATTGTCCTTGGAAAGTCGAATTGTTGAATGAGGATTTTTTAATCCTTGTTAAAGAGTTTAAACATCAATGGCATAAAACAAAGTAGTCAATGTATTGTGTCTTTCAGAAGGTATTAAGCATGATCTGTGATGTTAATGTAGCGGGCTACCATTATCTGATAAAGCTGACTTACTTTCTTCTCCTTTAGACTGTCTCTGTATCCCTCTAGTGTTGGTCTCAGGGTTCATACATCAAACTAAGCATGCCAATATCTTCTGGGAAGGATGTGGAAACCTTACAAGCGGACCTCAACAAAATTATGGGGTGGGCAACTACATGGCAGATAAGGTTCAATGTTGAAAAATGTAAAGTAATGCACCTGGGTGCCAGAAACCAGAAAGCAAGCTACTCACTGGGGGGGGGGGGGGACCTCTGGGTGAGTCTAGGATGGAAAAGGACCTGGGGGTACTGGTAGACAACAGGCTTGGCAGTGCCATGCAATGCCAAGCCGCTGCAAGCAAAGCCAACAGAATACTGGGATGTATAAAAAAGAGGATTCGCTCCAGAAATAAAGAGATTATTCTCCCGCTCTACAAGACTCTGGTCCGGCCACATCTGGAGTATGCTGTCCAGTTCTGGGCACCGGTCCTCAGGAAGGATGTGCTGGAACTGGAGAAAGTCCAGAGAAGGGCAACAAAAATAATTAGGGGAATGGAGGACATCAGCTATGAGGAAAGACTACAAGCACTGAACTTATTCTCTCTGGAGAAGAGACGATTGAGGGGGGATATGATATCAATGTACAAATACTGTACTGGCGACCCTAGCATAAGGAACAAACTATTCAGAGAAAGGAGATACAATAAGACACGTGGCCACTCACTAAAACTTGAGGAAAGGCGGTTTAACCTTAAAGTGCATAAGGGGTTCTTCACTGTAAGAGCGGTAAGGATGTGGAATTCTCTTCCACAAGCAGTCGTATCAGCAGGGAGCATTGATAGTTTCAATGGACACCTTAAAGACCACAACATACAGGGGTATACAATGTACGGTTAAAAGCAAACACACACACAAACCATAGGTTGAACTGGATGGACTGATGTCTTTTTCAACCTCACTAACTATGTAACTATGTAATGGGATAAAGGCATTGTGGGAATTGTAGTCCTCTGTAAGGATATGACTGTATTGCTGGATCGTTTAAGAACTGTATTTCCCAGAAAGTCTTGGATTACAGGAGAGCCTCTTGGAAGAGACTATAAGGGGATCTGCTGAAAAGGTCCATTGCTCTTGCTTCCCGGGAATCAATTGTGTGCACATCAGTCTGCTGTGCAGAGAGAGAGAGATAGCACACTATGGCCTACTGCACACCACCCATCTGCCTGCAGACTTAGCCCTGGCGGGATGGATGTTTATTGCTGCATCTCAGACATCCCTGATTGTGTGGAGTCGGCTGGACTCACGGAGACAGCAGAGCGCAGCCATCTCAGGGGGCCTCACAGTGTGGAGGATTGTCATTGCCTGTTCTTCCAGGACTCTCATGATGGACATCGGGATTTGGTGAGAGAGCGCCTGCTCCGAGTTCAGACCAGTTACTACACCTCTTTGTTACACTGAACACAGACACTTTACAGTTGGATCAGTTACAGGATCTTTTTCGATCAGAATCAGCTGTTCTGCATTGCTTGATACACACTGTGCCACATTGGGAATCATTCGTCTATGAGCTTCAACTGCCGGCGAAGATCCTAGCAAGGCCTTGCAAGTAGAACAATGTTATATTATTATTCCTCAGGGGGACACATTACTGGTATCCAGATTACCTCATACCACATTGGAATACAGGTATTATAGGCCGGCCCAGGATTTCCCTTTAGCCAGATTGTACATGATTGTGAATATTGGTTTATTTTTAACCACTTTAAGACCGGAAGGATTTGCCCCCTTCCTGACCAGGCTCTATTTTGTGATTCGGCACTGTGTTATTTTAACGGACAATTGCGCGGTCGTGCGATGATGTACCCAAACAAAATTGACGTCCTTTTTTTCCCACAAATAGAGTTTCTTTTGGTGGTATTTGATCACCTGTGCAATTTTTATTTAAACAATAAAGAGTGACAATTCTGAAAAAAAAAACAATATTTTTCAGATTTCTGCTATATAACATTCCCCCCCCACCCCCCCCCCCCCAAAAAAAATGTAATAATCTAATTTTTTTAACATTTCAGGCCAATTTGTTTTCTGTTACATATTTTTGGCAAAAAAAATTGCAATAAGCGTATTTTAATTGGTTTGCGCAAAAGTTATCTACTAACGAAAGATTTATGTCATTTTTATTGTTTCCAGTGGATAATTTACCTTTCACCTTCATAGACACATCTTTTTGTCACTGTCTTCATGTGCTTACGAATTCATAAATAATGAAAAAGGTTTGTGTTTCTCAGATCATTAAAACAGTTTGCACAATTACACATTTATAATCAAATTATTATTACTGCCCCCTTAGGAGCTGCTGAGAATGGATTCCCCTGGGTTACCCATAGCAACAGTCTGTGAAAAATTAGTACTTTAACACTTGGCTCAGTCAATGAACAGTCCAGGGGAGTTTTTTTTTTTTTCATATTTTATTTGGAACTGGGATTGGAGAAGAAATGAGAGGGATACTCCAACTTAATAACTATGCACAAATTTTAAGACGTCTAGCTGCGGTGTGTGCAGCAAGGCCACTGCTTCACTTTGCTACTGAGGTAAAGATTTAAAGATGAACTTCACTTTAGGGTTCTCTTCTGGGTTTAACTTGACACCCCTTTCTTACTTACTGCATGGGTTGGCCCCTGTCCACTGATTCTCCTTGGAGTGGTCCCCTTCCTGGGCAGATCCCTGGCAAGCTCCCTGGTACTCACGGACACTGTTTTTCCCCAGGTCGCTCTGCCACTGCTCCACAGTCAGTATCCTGCACTTCCTGGCTCAGCACCCCACTTCTGGCCCACTAGGCCAACTGCCTGTGGCCACCTTCCACACTGACAAGAGGAGCGACAGTCGTCACCCTCCTCCTGGGACCTGGCTTCCAGCCCAAAGACGCCCTGTCACATGTGCCTCTGGTTTTTTGACCAATCCCAGGATGCACTGCGGTTTTGCCCTTCCCACAGGTACATCCACAAAAGCCGGTGTGTCACTGGCTGGGTTTCCTCCACTGTCCAACAGGCTCCCCTATTGGATACAGTGGGAACACTCCCTCAGACCAAGAGAATCACACCTGGACACACGTAACAGGCAAATCTAGAAATCCTGCTCCCTGATAAGCAGAAGAACAAACAAATGCCTTTACCTAGAACCTGACTAGGAGGGTGCTACATCAAGTAGTGAGTGTACAGCTTGTATAACAATGTAAATTTGCTGTCCCCTCTAAATAACTCCACACACAGCCATTAATGTCTAAACCACTGGCAACAAAACTGAGTAGATTCCTAAGTGAAAATGTCCAAATTGGGCCCAATTAGCCAGTTTCCCTCCTCAGTGTCATGTGATTCATTAGTGGCAAAAGGTCTCAGGTGTGAATGGGGAGCAGGTGTGTTAAATTTGGTGTTATCGCTCTCACTCTCTCATACTGGTCACTGGAAGTTCAACATGGCACCTCATGGCAAAGAACTCTCTGAAGATCTGAGGAAAAAAAAGGTTTCTCTACATAAAGAGGGCCTAGGCTATAAGAAGATTGCCAAAACCCTGAAACTGAGCTGCAGCATAGTAGCCAGGACCATACAGCAGTCTAACAGGATAGGTTCCACTCAGAACAGGCCTCGCCATGGTTGACCAAAGAAGTTGAGTGCACGTGCTCAGCATCATATCCAGAGGTTGTCTTTGGGAAATAGATGTATGAGTGCTGCCAGCATTGCTACAGAGGTTGAAGGGGTGGGGGTCAGCCTGTCAGTTCTCAGACTATACACTGCACACTGCAACAAATTAGTCTGCATGGCTGTCGCCCCAGAAGGAAGCCTCTTTTTAAAGATGATGCGCAAGAAAGCCTGCAAACAGTTTGCTGAAGAAAAGCAGACTAAGGACATGGATTACTGGAACCATGTCCTGATGAGACCAAGATAAACTTATTTGGTTCAGATGGTGTCAAGCGTGGGTTGTGGCAACCAGTTGAGGAGGAGTACAAAGACAAGTGTGTCTTGCCTACAGTCAAGCATGGTGGTGGGAGTGTCATGTTCTGAGGCTTCATGAGTGCTGCCAGCACTGGGGAGCTACAGTTCATTGAGGGAGCCATGAATGCCAACATGTACTGTGACATACTGAAGCATAGTATGATCCCCTCCCTTCGTAGACTTGGCCACAAGGCAGTATTCCAACATGACAACGACCCCAAACACACCTCCAAGACGATCACTGCCTTGCTAAAGAAGCTGAGGGTAAAGGTGATGGACTGGCCAAGCATTTCTCCAGACCTAAACCCTATTGAGCATCTGTGGGGCATCTTCAAACGTGAGGTGGAGGAGGATCGCAAGGTCTCTAACATCCACCAGCTCCGTGATGTCATCATGGAGGAGTGGAAGAGGACTCTAGTGGCAACCTGTGAAGCTCTGGTGAACTCCATGCCCAAGAGGGTTAAGGCAGTGCTGGAAAATAATGGTGGCCACACAAAATAGTAAAACTTTTGCCCAATTTGGACATTTTGACATAGAGGTGTACTCACTTTTGTTGCCAGTGGTTTAGACATTAATGGCTGAGTTATTTTGAGGGGACAGTAAGTTGACACTGTTATACAAGCTGTACACTCACTACTTGAAATTCTAGTAAAGTGTAATTTCTTCAGTGTTGTCACATGTAAAGGTATAATAAAATATTTAGAAAATGTGAGGGGTGTACTCACATTGTGAAATACTGTATACATATATATACACACACACACACACACAGTATACTGAACAAAATGATAAACGCAACACTTTTGTTTTTGCCCCCATTTTTTATGAGCTGAACGCAAAGATCTAAGACTTTTTCTATGTACACAAACGGCCTATTTCTCTCAAATATTGTTCTGAAATCTGTCTAAATCTGTTAGTGAGCACTTATCCTTTGCCCAGATAATCCATCCACCTCACAGGTGTGGCATATCAAGATGCTGATTAGACAGCAGGATTATTGCACAGGTAATGCCTTAGGCTAGCCACAATAAAAGGCCACTCTAAAATGTGCAGTTTTATCACACAGCACAATGCCATAGATGTTGCACGTTTTGAGGGAGCGTGCAATTGGCATGCTGACTGCAGGAATGTCCACCAGAGCTGTTGCCTGTGAATTGAATGTTCATTTCTCTACCATAAGCCGTCTCCAAAGGCGTTTCAGAGATTTTGGCAGTACATCCAACCGGCCTTACAACCGCAGACCACATGTAACCACACCAGTCCAGGACCTCCACATCCAGCATCTTCACCTCCCAGATCTTCTGAGGCCAGCCACCCGGACAGCTGCTGCAACAATCGCATTACCAAAGTTTGCATAATCAAAGAATCTTAGCATAAATAAACTATCAAAAACCATCTCAGGGAAGCTTATCTGCATGCTTGTCGTCCTCATCGGGGTCTCGACCTGACTGCAGTTCGTCGTTGTAACCAACTTGAGTGGGCAAATGCTCACATTCAATGGCGTCTGGCACTTTGGAGAGGTGTTCTCTTCACGGATGAATCCCGGTTGCCACTGTACGGGGCAGGTGGCAGACAGCTTTTATGGCATTGTGTGGGTGAGCGGTTTTCTGATGTCAACGTTGTGGATCAAGTGGCTTATGGTGGCGGTGGGATTGTGGTATTGGCAGGCATATGTTATGGACAACGAACAAAGGTGCATTTTATTGATGGCATTTTGAATGCACTGAGATATAGTGATGAAATTCTGAGGCCCATTGTTCTATTCATCCACGACCATCACCTCATGTTACAGTATGATAATGCACAGCCCCATGTTCCAGGTCCTGCCAATACTCAGCAACTTCAAACAGCCATTGAAGAGGAGTGGACAAACATTTGTTGTGGGAATTTTATTAATATTTGTGTGGACGTTTCCTTAGGATGTGTTTTTAGTTAAATTGCTATTATGTCTCCCAGTGTCAGTTTACCGGTAATCGCTATGTACAGCGAATATTGCTTTAAATTCCCTTGAGGAAAGACCTGTAATTGGGGAAATCCTCCATTAAATGATCATTCCTATCGGCGGTGCTGGTCCGGAGCTATGGCAGTGCAAGGCGAACTCCACCGCACAACTGTATTTTAGCCAGCCGGGGTCCCGGTATTCACTGACGGAGATATGTTCGTGATGTGGAATTCTTATTGTTTTGATAATATCTGCCCTTTTACCAGGATTAATAGCTAGCAGATTTCTGTTATGCTTGATCCACATGATTAATATACTGCTGCTATTGTCCTTTGCAGATAAAGTCTCATTCACTGGAACAGTAGCATGATCACTATCAAATATGTTTTTTATGAACTATATTATATACTGTAGCAGGGATCTCCAAGCTATGGCCCTCCAGCTGTTGAGTAACTACACATCCCTTGAGGCATTGTAAAACTCTGACATTCAGAGACATAACTAGGCATGATGGGAAGTGTAGTTCCTGAACAACTGGAGGGCCATAGTTTAGAGACCCCTGTTATATAGGATTCACTCTAACAGGTTATGATGGGAGTGCATGCACACGTATTAGCGGGGCAACGTTCATGAGATACACGCTAGTTCCATTGCATAGTGTTTGGCGGGCATTTTTCCTACACGTGGGTTTCATTGTAGTAATAGTGCATGGTCACTTGTGCACCCAACAGCAGGAAACTCAGGTACGCAGCTCCGCTCGTGCATGAATATACACTCCCCTTTCTATTAATACTTTGAATGTATACATGTCTGTGACTGGTTGTGTTGATGCCACCACCCCTGTAAACCCTTTTTGTTCTCGGACTATAAAATAAACTAGGACTCTGCTCTAAAGGCAGAGAATCTTCAGTTTGCATCGATTTGGCGTGCGCCTGTTTCTTTCTTTGTCGCTGAGCGCGCTAGGATTTCTTTATACAAAAGAGCTATACATTGTACTTTTTAGTATAAGGGATTAATGGTGCTTGGCGCATATTAATATCCACAAGCGTGCTTGTGGAAGAAGGAAGGACGCCTGAGATGCACAAGGAGGTACAGCAAATTTTGCCCTTAATATTATTAGTGTTGGTGCCCCAACAACAAAAACACCCACGTCTGGAGCAGAAGGAAGAGCATCTGAGATGCACAAGGGGGTAAAGCAATTATGCCCCTAATATTATTGGTGCTGGTTTACTACCAAAAAAAAAAAAAACATCTGGACCTGAAGGAAGAGCATCTGAGACGCACAAGGGGGTACAGCAATTATGCCCCTAATATTATTGGTGCTGGTTTACTACCAAAAAAAAAACACCCACGTCTGGAGCAGAAGGAAGAGCGTCTGAGATGCACAAGGGGGTACAGCAATTATGCCCCTAATATTATTTGTGCTGGTTCACCACCAAAAAAAAACATCCACGTCTGGAGCAGAAGGAAGAGCGTCTGAGCTGCACAAGAGGGTACAGGAATTATGCCCCTAAAAATATAAGTGCTGGTAATATTATAAGTGCTGGTTCACCACCAAAAATAAACACCCACTTCTTCAGCTGAAGGAATAGTGCCTGAGATGCACAAGGGGAGCAGCAATTATGCCCTTAATATTATTAGTGCTGCTGCACAAAAAAAAAATTGCTGCTGACGCAAAAGGACGCACTAGCACCTGCGATAAGGGAGGGGGAGTACTAATATTGCAGCAACAGAACCTGATGCTGCTAAAAAAAAAAAATATATTGTGAGGGATTAGCTCGGTGGTAGGCGTGGATGACCCCTTTGGGGGTGCGTTTTCACAGAGAGATAGCCGAGCAGTGGTTGCAAACAACACTGATTTATTCATGCAATTTACTTCACACAATTGCAAGCCTCAAAACAGCCAAAATAAAATAAAACAAAATAAATCCTTGCCAGTGTGGGCGGCTACCTTCTCACACACTGGAACCTATCTAATGAAGTCTGTCCCCAACCTACTGTTGGGCAGACTTGGCTGGTCATACAGCAGACTCTCAATAGTCCATGTTTTATCTCTCCACCACAGCACATGTTCATTTAAGCTGTCCCTTTGTTTTTCTCTTTGCTTGGCAAACATTCCTTTATTTCTTCCACATAGAAATAGTTCATTTATTTACCTTGAGAAGTCTTCACAACTGGTTACCCTCCTTAGCGCACATCACTTCAGGGGGTCTTCTCCCATGCTCACCAGCTTGTCGGGAGGCACACATCTGACTGTCCTCCTTCTCCCAGCCCACACGGCGACAGGAGGCAGCAATCCATAGACTTTCTTTGGACAAATTATAGAGGCCTTAACTTCCTCATTCCGAACAGCTGAAGGCCTTTCAACTTCCTTAGACAGTTCTGGCTACCTCTGCCGCCGACACCCTATAGTAATTGGTGATTTGTCTAACCCAGGTGGAAGTGTAGCTCCTGTCTGTGACTACATTCACAGATTTACCTGACTTCCTGTCACAATATGTATGTATTGAAAAAAAAAATATATATATATATATATATATATATATCAATGAAATAAAAAATGGTATCAGTGGGGTGACACAGACGTGTTGTATACACCTCAGTGGCCTACAATCACAGCACACCACTAAACTGACTGCAGTACATTGTGTAACATACGAATTAGCTCTACACTACAGTGTAATGGCAATATATATATATATTGCTCTGGCAGATATATACACTGGACTTGGCTGATATATATACTGCACTGGTGGATACTGTATATATCCTACAATAACTGTTAAATATATATACACTGCACTATTTCCTGCAATAGCTGATAAATATATATATCTACTACACTGGCTGATCTGTATAAAAAACACACACTTCACTAACTACCCTGCCAAATCTCTACTCCTAACACACTACACACGACTGCAGTGTAAGCAGCCTTATATAGTGTGGAGCCCCTGAGCCATAATTGGCTAAAGACATCCTGCCTTTGGCCAATCAGGGCTCTGACAGGACATTTTGCTGTGATTGGCCAAATCATACAGGTCAAGGTGGATGCTTTGGCCAATTACAAGCATTATGGCGGGCGAATTTCCAGTGAACGGCCCTGTTTGTTCGTTGTTCTGCGAACGACCAAACACCCAATGTTCGAGTCGAACTTGAAGCTCATCCCTAGCCGCAATCAACAATCTGATCAACTCTATGTGAAGGAGATGTGTTGCATTGCATGAGGCAAATGGTGGTCACACCAGATACTGACTGGTTTTCAGACCCCCCCCCCATACAGTAAAACTGCACATTTTAGAGTGGCCTTTTACTGTGGCTAGTCTAAGGCACACCTGTGCAATAATCCTGCTGTCTAATCAGCATCTTGATATGCCACACCTGTGAGGTGGATGGATTATCTCGGCAAAGGAGAAGTGCTCACTAATACAGATTTAGACAGATTTGTGAACAATATTTCAGAGAAATAGGCCTTTTTGTGTACATAGAAAAAGTCTTAGATCTTTGAGTTCAGCTCATGAAAAATGGGGGCAAAAACAAAAGTGTTGCGTTTATAATTTTTTTCAGTGTATTTACAGTATCTCACAAAAGTGAGTACACCCCTCACATTTTTTTAAATATTTTATTATCTTTTCATGTGACAACACAAGTAGTGAGTCTACAGCTTGTATAACAGTGTACATTTGCTGTCCCCTCAAAATAACTCAACACACAGCCATTAATGTCTAAACTGCTGGCAACAAAAGTGAGTACACAAAATTTACACCTAAGTAAGAATGTCCAAAATGGGCCCAAAGTGTCAATATTTTGTGTGGCCACCAATATTTTCAAGTACTGCCTTAACTCCCTTGGGCATGGAGTTCATTAGATCTTCACAGGTTGCCACTGGAGTCCTCTTCCACTCCTCCATGATGAAATCTCTAAGCTGGTGGATGTTAGAGACCTTGTACTCCTTCACCTTCCATTTGAGGATGCCCCACAGATGCTCAATAGGGTTTAGGTCTGGAGACATGCTTGGCCAGTCCATCACCTTTACCCTCAGCTTCTTTAGCAAGGCAGTAGTCGTCTTGGAGGTTTGTTTGGGGTCGTTATCATGTTGGAATACTGACCAGTCTCTGAAGGGATTATTCTCTGCTTCAGTATATCACAGTACACATTGGCATTCATTGTTCTCTCAATTAACTGTAGCTCCCCAGTGCCGTCAGCACTCATGCAGCCCCAGACCATGACACTCTCACCCCAATGCTTGTCTGTAAGCAAGACAAACTTGTTTTTGTACTCTTCACTTTGTGGCCACACAGTTTCAGGGTCCTGGCAATCTTCTTATAGCCTAGGCCATCTTTATGTAGACCAACAATTCTTTTTTTCAGATCCTCAGAAAGTTCTTTGCCATGAGGCGCCATGTTGAACTTCCAGTGACCTGTATGAGAAAGTGAGAACGTTAACACCAAATTTAACACACCTGCTCCCCATTCACACCCGAGACCTTGTAACACTAACGAGTCACATGACACCGGGAAGGGAAAATAGCTAATTGGGCCCAATTTGTACATTTTCACTTAGGGGTACTCACTTTTGTTGCCAGCAGTTTAGACATTAATGGCTGTGTGTTGAGTTATTTTGAGGAGACAGCAAATGTACACTGTTATACAAGTTGTATACTCACTACTTTCTAGTAAAGTGTAATTTCTTCAGTGTTGTCACATGAAAAGATATAATAAAATACTTACAAAAATGTGAGGGGTGTACTCACTTTTGTGAGATAATGTATAATCACTTTGCATTATTATAAAAAAAAAATATGGTTTAATAAATTATCCAAACACATATTTGCTATTCATTTTATAATTATTAATGTATGTTGTTTATTTATTTATATTTTACTTTTTTTACTTTGCTACAATGTAAAGTAGTGAGTGTACAGCTTGTATAACAGTGTAAATTTTCTGTCCCCTTAAAAACAACTCACACAGCCATTAATGTCTAAACCGCTGGCAACAATAGTGAGTACACCCCTAAGTTAAAATGTCCAAATTGGGCCAAAAGTGTCAATATTTTGTGTAACCACCATTTTTTCCAGCACTGCCTTAACCCTCTTGGGCATGGAGGTCACCAGAGCTTCACAGGTTGCCACTGGAGTCCTTTTCCACTCCTCCATGACGACATCACAGAGCTGGTGAATGTTAGAGACCTTGCGATTCTCCACCTTACGTTTAAGGATGCCCCACACATGCTCAATAGGGTTTAGGTCTGGAGGCATGCTTGGCCAGTCCATCACCTTTACACTCAGCTTCTTTAGCAAGGCAGTGGCCGTCTTGGAGGTGTGTTTGGGGTCGTTATCATGTTGGTATACTGCCTTGTGGCCCAGTCTCCGAAGGGAGGGTTCATGCTCTGCTTCAGTATGTCACAGTACATGTTGGCATTCATGGTTCCCTCAATGAACTGTGGCATGCCCAGAAGCTGTGCAGGGATGACGCGCCTGCACCGGAACTGACGAGCAGGGCATTCTGGGACCGAAGATGATACGGAAGAGGACACGGAAGAGGACACGGAAGAGGACACCAAAGAGGACACCCTGGCTTCAGCTACCCACACCTGAGATGGCAGCGCTGGACAAGACATTTTCAAGGTAAGTATTTCTTCTAAAAGGTAAGTGCAACCTGGGACAGTTCAGAGGCTATCCATTCTGAAATGCACTAGCCCTGGCTGTCCCGCGGTATTTTTATTGAAAAAAGTTTCCAAGGCCGGAACTCCACTTTAAGTGCCTGTACTACATCAAGAGAATATAATACATTTTGCTCCTCTGTTTGAGGATCTGGAAAAAAGGAAGGCAGTATAATATCCCGATTCAAATAAACAGCGGATACCACCTTGGGCAAAAAACCTGGGTGTGGACGTAAAATCACCCTATCTTGATGTAAAATCAAGAATGGCTCTTTACAAGAAAGAGCTGCTAGTTCCAATACTCTTCTGGCTGAAGTTATCGCAATCAAAAAGACCAGTTTACTGGTCAGAATAACCAGGGGAATATGCCCCATGGACTCTAAAGGCTGTTTCTGTAAAACTGCCAGCACCAAATTTAGATCCCCAGGACCCAATGGTGGCTCCACTGGTGGAAGCATACGTAACATCCCTTGGACAAAGGTTTGAACCAAGGATTTTGAAGCGATCGGTTTCTGGAAAAAACCAACAAGGCTGAAATTTGACCCTTAATATTGCTCAAGGTTAAGTTCATATCTACCCCTACTTGCAAGAAGTCTAGAATTTTCCCGATATTATACTTGAAGGGATGCCAGTTCTTGGTTTTACACCAGGTAATGTAGGATTTCCAGACTTTTTAATAAATGCTTCTAGCATTTATCAGGGTATAACCTGCAGGACCAGAAATACCCCGCTCCTTCAAAATGAAGGCTTTATTAGGCAAGCCATCAAATTTGGAGACTGTAAACCAAGGTGGAATACAGTGGCGGCTGGTGAAGTTTTAAGATGGGGGGGCGCAAGGCCCCGCCCTTCCATTTGACCCCTCCCATTTCTCAGAAGCCCCACCCCTTTTAGACTCCACCCATTTTGTCCCCTGTATTTTGCTTGCGTGAAACAATTCTCCCAATATATCACATATTAAGGGGTCCATCAGTACTAGTATATCCCATAATAGGGAACAGGGGCCCTATTATGGGATATACTGTGAGAGACATCCTATTATGGGATACATGGACTGAGAGTGGCACAAACCCCACAGTACAGACCCCCCAGCACAAACTCCTCAGGCACAAACCCCGCACAAACAACTCAAGCACAAACCCCACAGTACAGGCCCTCTAGCATAAACCCCACAGTAGAGGCCCCTAGCACAAACCCCACAGTACATGCCCCCTTCAATATAGTGACCAGTATAAATGCCCCCTTTCAATGTAGTGACCAGCATACATGTCCCCAATGCAGTGACCAGTATACATGTCCCCAATGCAGAGCTATGCGTGCGTGCCTCCAATGCAGTGACCACCAGCGTACATGTCCCCAATGCAGAGCTATGCGTGCGTGCCTCCAGTGCAGCCAGTGACCACCAGTATACATGTCCCCCAAAGCAGAGCTATGCGTGCGTGCCTCCAGTGCAGCCAGTGACCACCAGTATACATGTCCCCCAATGCAGAGCTATGCGTGCGTGCCTCCAATGCAGCCAGTGACCACCAGTATACGGCCCCCAATGCAGAGCTATGCGTGCGTGTCTCCAGTGCAGCCAGTGACCACCAGTATACGTCCCCCAATGCAGAGCTATGCGTGCATGCCTCCAGTGCAGCCAGTGACCACCAGTATACGTCCCCCAATGCAGAGCTATGCGTGCGTGCCTCCAATGCAGCCAGTGACCACCAGTATACGTCCCCCAATGCAGAGCTATGCGTGCGTGCCTCCAGTGCAGCCAGTGACCACCAGTATACGTTCCCCAATGCAGAGCTATGCGTGCGTGCCTCCAATGCAGCCAGTGACCACCAGTATACGTCCCCCAATGCAGAGCTATGCGTGCGTGCCTCCAGTGCAGCCAGTGACCACCAGTATACGTTCCCCCAATGCAGAGCTATGCGTGCGTGCCTCCAGTGCAGCTAGTGACCACCAGTATACGTCCCCCAATGCAGAGGTATGCGTGCGTGTCTCCAATGCAGCCAGTGACCACCAGTATACGTCCCCCAATGCAGAGCTATGCGTGCGTGCCTCCAGTGCAGCCAGTGACCACCAGTATACATCCCCCAATGCAGAGCTATGCGTGCGTGCCTCCAGTGCAGCCAGTGACCACCAGTATACGTCTCCCAATGCAGAGCTATGCGTGCGTGCCTCCAATGCAGCCAGTGACCACCAGTATACGTCCCCCAATGCAGAGCTATGCGTGCGTGCCTCCAGTGCAGCCAGTAACCACCAGTATACGTCCCCCAATGCAGAGCTATGCGTGCGTGCCTCCAATACAGCCAGTGACCACCAGTATACGTCCCCCAATGCAGAGCTATGTGTGCGTGCCTCCATGCAGCCAGTGACCACCAGTATACGTCCCCAATGCAGAGCTATGCGTGCGTGCCTCCAGTGCAGCCAGTGACCACCAGTATACGTCCCCCAATGCAGACCTATGCGTGCGTGCCTCCAGTGCAGCCAGTGACCACCAGTAAATGTCCCCCAATGCAGAGCTATGCGTGTGTGCCTCCAATGCAGCCAGTGACCACCAGTATACGTCCCCCAATGCAGAGCTATGCGTGCGTGCCTCCAGTGCAGCCAGTGACCACCAGTATACGTCCCCCAATGCAGAGCTATGCGTGCGTGCCTCCAGTGCAGCCAGTGACCACCAGTATACGTCCCCCAATGCAGAGCTATGCGTGCGTGCCCGACAGAGCAGTGCACTTACCTGGAGGCTGGAGCCCTGTGAGTCACGGTGGCTTCTCCCTCTCCTCTTCTCCGGTCTCCTCTCCGCTCCACTCTCTGCAATGCCGGTCCACCGCGTCCAGTGTCCACTCCAGTCGGTGCGGCAGCGTGACTGACGCACGCGACGTCAGCGGGGTCAACATGGGGCCATGGGATGTCCTGGATGATGATTGGTCCAGGCTGTAGACTGGACCAATCACAGCCAGGATATCAGGAAAGTGGGGGTGTCCAAGCGCAATGACTTGCACCCAGGTTACGCCCCCAGAAGGCAGCCAATCGGCGCCTCTTCTGGGTCGTAAACCCCCCCCCCCCCCATAGCCACCACATGGGCCGGTGTAGCGGCGAACACAATTTTTTTTTCAAAACTTTATTTGTTCGTTTTGTATTTTTTTTTCTTTTTTTTAGGGGTAGGGGGGGGGCGGCGCCCTGGCGCCCCCTATGCACGGGCCGCCACTGGTGGAATATCAGCCCTTGAGAGAGCAGGTCCGGACGCAGTGGAAGAACCCAAGGTCTTGTCACTGCCAATCTTTGAATTTGTGCACACCAAACCCTCTTCGGCCATGCTGGAGCTACTAGGACTAAGAGCTGGAGCTACCAGGACCTGAGGAAAGGCATAGATAAGGGAAAACTCCTCCCAAGAAGTCACCAAAGCATCAACTCTGACTGAGAGGTGATCCCTTGTCCTGGACACAAATCTCCAGCGTTGGCAGACTCAAAGTCTGCCTGCCAGTTTTCTATTACTGGAATGAAAACCGCTAACAGGCATGGAACAAACTTCTCTGCCCAGGATAGGATGATATCCACCTCTTTCTGGGCTGACGGACTTTTGGTGCCTCCCTAATGGTTGATATAAGCCGCCACTGTGGCATTGTTGGATTGTACCCTAACAGGGTGATCCCGAAGTCTGGGCGTCCAGTACTTTATAGTCCAACAGACTTCTCAGATTTCCAAGATATTACGGGGAGACTTTTCTCTACTGAAAACCACTTCTCTTGGACAGTGGCTTCCTCCAGAACCGCTCCCCAACCGGAGAGACTGGCATCTGTAGTCACTACTTTCCAGACTACTGGAAGAAAGGATTTTAGTTTTTCCAAATTTCTGGTTAACAACCATCAACTTAGACTCTGACGTACCTGGGCTCTAGCGATCATAGGATGATCACATTTAGCGTAAATAACAATATAGCAAGGCAAGTGGGGAACATAAGAACCCTTAACTTCAGAAGGGCAAACTTTCCAAAATTGTACTCATTGATGGAAAGGGTAAACTGGGACCAAACCCTGGGATCCCTGACCACAGAGGAAAAATGGGAATGCTTTAGGAACATATTAAGCAAATGCATCTTGCAGTGCATTCCTACGGGAAATAAATTTAGAAGAGACAAAGCCAAACCTGGCAGGGTAAACCGTAGCATTAAAAAACTTATTAGGGAAAAAAAATTGGCCTTCAGGAAATATAAATCAGAGGGCACAGTGTCAGCATTCGACCAATACAAGGAGGCAAATAAGAAGTGTAAACTCAAAATCAAGATGGCTAAAATAAACTTTGAGAGACAAATAGCGGAGGATAGTAAAAAAAGAACCCAAAGAAATTCTTTAAATATATCAACAGCAAAAAAACTAGGGCAGAGCATATTGCACACATAATTAATGATGATGGGAGGATGGTTACAGAGGACACTGAAAAAGCAACCGTGCTGAATGCTTTTTTCTCGTCAGTATTTACACAGGAAACGGAGGGGTACACTGACCATGACTGTATGGTTAGTAGTAATACACAGGACTTGCCACTATGGCTAACAGAGGGTGAAATCAGGGAAAGGCTGGATAAACTTAACACAAACAAATCACCAGGCCCGGATGGCGCACATCCGAGAGTACTCAAGGAACTCAGTAAGGTTATATCCAGACCCCTGTTCCTGATCTTTGCTGACAGTATTAGGACAGGAGTTGTACCAGGGGAGTGGAGGAAAGCAAACGTGATTCCGATATTCAAAAAGGGTCAAAGGCATATACCGGGAAATTATAGGCCTGTCAGTCTGACATCAGTAATATGTAAACTTCTGGAGGGGATGATAAGGGACTATATCGTAGAGTTTGCTAAAGACAACAGCATCATCAGCAGTAACCAGCACGGGTTTACAAATGGGCGTTCTTGTCAAACCAATCTCCTAACATTCTAAGAGGAGGTGAGCTGTGAGCTAGATAGGGGGAGACCAGTGGATGTGGTGTACTTAGATTTCGCTAAGGCGTTTGATACAGTTCCCCATAAGCGCTTAATTTATAAAATAAGGTCTGCAGGTATCGACAGCAGGGTTTGCTCTTGGATACGGAACTGGCTAAAAGGGCGTGTCCAAAGGGTGGTAATAAACAACGCATACAGTGTTAGTCCCCCAATGCTCAGTCGTGGGACCAACCTTGTTCAATTTATTCATAAACAGCATTGAGGACGGGATCAGTAGTTCGATATCAGTTTTTGCAGATGACACAAAATTGGGCAGGGCAATAACTGCACAGCATGAAGCAGATATCCTACAGGATGACCTGGACAAAATAACGGAGTGGGCAACGACTTGGCAAATGAGGTTTAACGTGGAGAAGTGTAAGGTTTTGCACTTGGGGACTAAAAACATAAAAGCACAATACACGTTAGGAGGGGAACCCTTGGGGGAATCAAAAATGGAGAAAGATCTGGGAGTCTTGGTTGATGATAGACTAGGCAACGGCATGCAATGTCAAGCGGCAGCTGCCAAGGCCAGCAGAATATTAGCATGCATAAAGAAAGGGATGTATTCCAGAGATAAGTCTATAATCCTTCCACTTTATAAAACTCTGGTCCGACCGCATCTGGAGTATTCTGTCCAGTTCTGGTTGCCAGTCCTCAGGAGGGATGTGTTGAAGCTGGAGAGAGTCCAGAGAAGGGCAACTAAACTAATTAGGGGATTGGAGGACCTTAATTATGAAGAGCGTCTGCAATCGCTTGATTTATTCTCCCTGGAGAAGAGACGCCTGAGGGGGGACATGATAGCAATTTTTAAATATCTCAATGAGGATCTCAGCTTAGAAAAAAAGCTGTTCAGTTGAAGGGATTGCATGAGGACTCGGGGGCATACAATGCGATTAGAGGAGAAGCGTTTTAACCTCAGGCAACGTGGGGGGTTCTTTACTGTTAGGGCTACAAGATTGTGGAATTCTCTACCACAAGAGGTGGTTTCTGCGGGTAGTATGGTGGCTTTCAAAAGACGATTAGACGTACATCTCAAGGATCAGAACATTCAGGGGTATGTGAGATGATTACGGCCACACACACCTACACAGGTTGAACTGGATGGACTGTTGTCTTTATTCAACCTCACCTACTATGTAACTATGTAACTACTGTATGTACTCTTGGTACCAGAGACATGCACCAGTCTAGGGACTGGACCTTTCTGGTACATGCTGACAGAATGTTGTTCTGTAAGGGTCTGGCATGAAATTGAGCATAGGGAATTTCTCAGAATGTGGACACCGTCTTCCCTAATAACTTCATGCAAAGAGGTACAGAAGGATACCTTTACCTTCTTACGGATCAAACCAGATCCTTCAGGTCTGTGACCTTTCTTGATGGCAAGAATACCTTTGCCTGTATTGTGTCCACAAGGTAACCCAGATATTCCAGATGCTGGACTGGCTGTGATGCTGACTAAGTTCAGGATTCAACCAAGACGTTCTAAGAAATATACTGTTTGGAAAACATTTCAGCTTAGAGCCGAAGCCGATCTATCTAGTAGTAATAGATAGTCTAGATACCCTATCACTGATATCCCTTGAGACCTTAGAGTGGCCAATACTGGAGCTAGGATCTTTGTGAACGCTCTTTGAGCAGTGGCCAACCCGAAGGGCAGGGCCACAATCTGAAAATGACGGTTTTCTACTGCAACGCGTAAAAACCTTTGCTGGGCCTGAAAAATAGGCACGTGAAGATATGCATCCTTGATGTCTATGGATGCTAGCAAATTCTTCTCCATGTGGGAAGGCCATGACTGAATGAATTGACTCTATACGGAAACTACAAATGTTCAGAAACTGGTTCAGAGCGTTGAGATCCAGAATAGGTCTCACATCTCCGTTCAGCTTGGGGACTATGAAAAGCTTTGAATAAAAACCTCTGAATCTTTTGTCCTCTGGAAACCTCTGTAATCACTCTTTGGGACCTTAACTGGTCCAGAGCCAGAAAAAGAGATCTTCTTTTTAGAGGATCTGCAGGTATGTTTGACTCTACTAACCGAGGATGTGGGAACACCCAGAATTCCAGGTTATATCCCTGTGAGATGGTGGAAACAACCCAGTTGTCCTAAATTATTTCTACCCAGACCTTTGAGAAGATTAGCAGCCTTCCACCCACCCGATGGAGTGGGGGGCGCCTCTTCACAAGGTAGGCTTAGAGGTAGACTTGGTAGATCTCTGGGCCCAGGGTCTTCTGCCCTTGCCCTGAAGGCTTGGTTCTGGGGCCATTGCAACTGCCTGGGATTAGAAGCATCAGGAGTGTGAGTGCTGGGAATCTTAAAAGAAGGACGTTTTCTTTTCCTCTTAACAAGTAGCAACGCACCCCCCCCAAATCTTCTGGATATATTTATCCAGATCATCACCAAATAGGCTGTAAGCTGGGGAACAGGTAGCCGGTGCAAAACTCCCTGGGATGAGCAGTCTTTAAGGCACAGATACCAAATCCTCTGATGTAGTGACAAACAGTGTGGTGTTTATTGGTGCTATATACAAGTTTATAAACAGGTGCTGTACAGTGCTTAAAGGAAAACAAACAGGAATACTAAGAATAAACAAAATCCTAGCCGTGTCCCGGTGCTTACTACACACAATGTAGTCCCTAACTAACCCAGACTGAGCAAGCCTACAGCTTGTCAGCTTCCAAAGACACACACAGGTAGTTTTACTGACCTTCCGCTCTCATAGACAAAACGTTGTCTGTGTTCCCAGGCTGAGAGAGCACTGCTGTTTGTCTCAGGTGAGATTAAAATGGCCTGGTGAAAAGGGCCAAGATCCGAACTGGATCATGGCTCAGGAATCCCTAAAGGTATATGAGAGATGCCTGGGTGATGTATAAACCCCGAACAGGACTTTTCCTGGCTCTCTCTGGGACACTCTGCTACATATCCCCCCCCCCCCCCCTTGTTTCAACCCCAGGGTTGGAACACCTGTGGCCAAACAGGAGTGAACACGGGACAGGGCATCTACATTCCCCATCTCAACACCTGGCCTGTGTTTTACAGTGAAGGAGTAATCTTGTAGAGCCAAAAACCACCGGTTCACCCTTCTATTAGTCTCCTTCTTTTGGGCCATCCATTTCAGAGGAGCATGGTCAGTTATCAAATCAAACTGACGCCCTAACAGATAGTACCTTAGTGTGTCCAAGGCCCACTTTATGGCTAAACATTCCTTTTCAATGACTGCATACTTTCTCTCGTGTTCATTAAGCTTTCTGCTCAGGTACACCACAGGGTGTTCTTCCCCATTGTATACCTGTGACAATACGGCCCCAATACCTACATCAAACGCATCCATCCGAACCAAGAAATCCTTGGCGAAGTCAGGGGAGTACAACACTGGCTGTGCACAAAGAGCCTTCTTTAAGACTTGGAAAGACTCCTCTGCTATTGGGGACCATTTCACCATTACTGATTCTTTCCCTTTAGTAAGGTCGGTCAGTGGGGCAGCTAGAGTTGCAAAATTCGGGATAAACCTCCTATAGTACCCTGCAATTCCAAGAAAGGCTCTGACCTGCTTCTTGCTTGCAGGACGTGGCCATTCTTGGATGGCTTCTACTTTGTTTAACTGAGTTTTAATGACTCCACGACCAATAGTGTAGCCCAAATACCTGGCTTCCTCTAAACCAATGGCACATTTTTTTGGGTTTGCTGTAAAACCTTCCTTGAAGAGGGAATCCAGAACTGCCTGTACACGGGGCAAGTGAGACTCCCAGTCAGTGCTATGTACCACTATATCGTCCAGATAGGCAGCTGCATACTGTCGGTGAGGTCTTAGGGTCCTGTCCATGGCCCTCTGAAATATCGCAGGGGCATTTTGCAACCCAAAAGGCATTTTTTTATACTGAAACGAACCCTCTGGGGTAACAAACTCAGTCTTTTCTTTGGCGCTACCAGTCAGGGGTATTTGCCAATATCCTTTGGTCAAGTCTAAAGTAGTTAGATAGCGGGCTTTGCCAAGTCTGTCTATAAGTTCGTCCACTCTGGGCATTGGGTATGTGTCAAACTTTGTCACTGCATTCAGTTTTCTGAAGTCGTTACAGAATTTCCAAGTGCCATCAGGTTTTGGGACTAAAACGATGGGGCTAGACCAGTCACTATTGGATTCCTCAATGACATCTAGCTCCAGCATCCTTTTTACTTCATTACTAATGTCCTTTCTCCTCGCTTCGGGAATTTGGTATGGTTTAAGCTTGACACGGACCCCAGGTTCAGTAACAATATCATGCTGAACTGCTGAAGTCGTACCAGGTAATTCCGAAAATTTCTCTCTATTCCTCATCAGGAACTCTCTAGCTTCTTTTTTTTGGGAATAAGACAGGGTGTCTGGAACCGTGACCTCAGGGACCAGAGGGGACTCAGTAACCCTAGAGGTCACAGGGACGGACCTCGCAGTTAAGGCCAGCCTATCCTTCCAGGGCTTTAACAGATTAATATGGTAAATCTGCTCTGGCTTCCTTTTTCCTGGTTGATGCACTTTATAATTGACCTCCCCAACTCTTTCCAATACTTCGAAGGGACCCTGCCACTTAGCTAGGAACTTGCTCTCGACAGTGGGAACTAACACCAGGACCCTGTCACCAGGTGAGAAGACACGGAGTCGGGCTCCCCTGTTGTATATTCTCTGTTGGGCTGCCTGGGCCTGCAGTAAGTGTTCCTTTACCATAGGCATGATCGTTGCAATCCTGTCCTGCATTTGAGCAATGTGCTCAATGACACTTTTGTGGGGTGTCTGCTCCCCCTCCCAGGTTTCCTTGGCTATGTCTAAAAGTCCCCGAGGGTGTCTCCCATAAAGCAATTCAAAAGGAGAGTATCCCGTAGAGGACTGGGGTACTTCCCTGATGGCGAACATCAAGTACGGAATCAAGAAGTCCCAGTTTTTTCCATCCTTGTCCACAACTTTTTTTAACATACTCTTTAAGGTTTTATTGAAGCGTTCTACAAGGCCATCAGTTTGAGGGTGGTATACAGAGGTACGCAACTGCGTCACCTTAAATAACTTGCACAATTCTTTAGTTATTCATGACATAAATGGGGTGCCCTGGTCCGTAAGGATCTCCTTAGGGACCCCAACGCGACTGAACACCATGAACAACTCTTTAGCAATGTTCTTAGCGGATGCAGTGCGTAAGGGAACTGCCTCGGGGTAACGGGTAGCATAATCCATGATCACAAGAATGTGCTGATGACCCCGGGCAGACTTGGGGAGTGGACCCACGAGGTCCATGGCGATCCTCTCAAAGGGCACTTCAATAATGGGTAAGGGGACTAAAGGACTGCGGAAGTGGGGTAGTGGGGCTGACATCTGACATACAGGACAGGATTGACAATAATTGTCAATATCTTTCTGTATCCCAGGCCAGTAAAACCTGCGTAACACCCTTTCAGTGGTATTTTCAACCCCTAAATGACCTCCCAGTAAGTGTCCATGAGCCAATTCCAGCACCACCCGTCTGTAAGGCTTAGGGACCACCAATTGTTCAACAATTTCATCGTTCTTTTTATATACCTGATAAAAATAAATCTTCATTGCTGCTGGAAAAAGGAAAACAGGGCCTGTCCCCTGGTTCAACAGGTACATCATTAAACATTGCTACATTCTCCCAGGCCCTGGCAAGGGTAGGGTCTTTTTTCTGCTCGGTACCAAAGTTTTCCTTGTGCACATTAAGATCAGCAAACTCCAATGTAGCCTCAGGGTTAGCAGAAGGTTGTCCACCTTGACTGGCTGTGGGGACTTCCTCAGGCTCCTCCAGTTCTCCTGCCATAACAGAGAAAGGAAGATCCGGGGAACCTTGAGAGGAATCCCTTAAACCCACATTGTCGGTGATGGCCAGGGGTTCTGGCTCCACCACTGAGTCAGTTACTGTGACCGAGTTGGGACGATCCCACAGTTCCCAAAACTTAGGGAAGTCTCTACCAATGATGGCCTCGTGCACTAAGTGGGGTACAAGTCCAACCGGATGGGTCACCGCACCTAAGTCAGTTTCAAAGCTAACAGTAGCTATAGGATACTTCCGAGTATCACCATGTACACAGATCACAGCAACTTTTTTAGCATTTAAATTCACATTTTCAACCATTTCTGCTTTAACCAAAGTCACTAGACTTCCCGAGTCCAGCAAGGCTGCAATAGGCATATTATTAAGAGTCATTTGGCACATGTGTTTTCCTAGACTTGGCGCTGCAACGCATGAAACAGCAGCAAACATAGACTGCCTTCTAAGAGACATGTCACACTGCATGGGTTCATCTGTCAATGGACAGTTTGCTGCAACATGTCCCAGTTCCTGACAACGGAAACACCGGATGTTACCCCAGTTAGGTTTGCTGACAGGCAGTGGCTTCCCTTGTTTGGGACGCCAAACTTCAGCTCTGGCACCAAAAATCCTCCCCCCTGTCTCCTTGCCATGCTGACCACCCACTTCCCCTGGAACAGTCTTACCGGTTGTCTGGGGAGACCGTGGCTTTGGGTGGAAAGTCCGTGCGGCTGTAGGGGTGGTGACCAGGTTCTCTGCAGCATAGTACCTCTCAACGAGCTCCACAAGGTTGTCCGCCGACTTAGGGTCTCCTTGACTCACCCACTTCTGCAAAGGAGTTGGTAATGACCTCAGGAACCGATCCATGACTACACGCTCCACTATTTGTGGCCCAGACAAGGACTCCGGCTGTAGCCATTTTCGCGCCAGGTGTATTAGGTCAAACATCTGTGATTTTGGGGGCCTCTCAACTCGGAAGGACCAGCTGTTGACCCGCTGGGCTCTAACGGCCAAGTTGACACCGAGACGCACCAGGATTTCCTGCTTGACCTTTTCATACTCTCCTGCATCCATGGACTCCAAATCGTAATAGCTCTTCTGCGATTCCCCAGTAAGTAAGGGAGCGATCAATCCTGCCCACTGGGTTTTGGGCCAGCCTTCCCTCTCAGCGGTTCTCTCAAATGTAACCAGAAAGGCTTCTGGCTCATCATCAGCAGTCATCTTGGACAGGAAGCGACCAACATGGATGACTGAGGAGCGGTCTCTAACTGTTTCTGATTTTACAGCAGGCTCCTGTGTAAGTGTCTGCACCATCTCAACCAGCACCTTTCTGTCTGCTTCTGCAGCACTTGCCAGTTTTTCAAACATCAACTGGGTTTGATTTTGTACAGCACCAATCTGTTGTTGAAGCAAAGAGTTTGCTTGCTGCGTTTTTTCCTGTACAACACCAATCTGTTGTTGAAGCAAAGAGTTTGCTTGCTGTTGTGCAGCGTTTGCTCGTTGCGTTTGTTCTTGTACAACACCAATCTGTTGTTTAAACAAAGAGTTCGCTTGCTGTTGTGCAGCGTTCGATAACACCAACTGTTTGAGGATTTCCTCCATGTTTAGTCACTCCAGGTACTGGCCCTTTAAGTAGTAACTTACTACCACTGCCCGCAGGCCTCCACCATATGTAAGCTGGGGAACAGGTAGCGGGTGAATAACTCCCTGGGATGAGCAGTCTTTAAGGCACAGATACCAAATCCTCTGATGTAGTGACAAACAGTGCGGTGTTTATTGGTGCTATATACAAGTTTATAAACAGGTGCTGTACAGTGCTTTAAGGAAAACAAACAGGAATACTAAGAATAAACAAAATCCTAGCCGGGTCCCGGTGCTTACTACACACAATGTAGTCCCTAACTAACCCAGACTGAGCAAGCCTACAGCTTGTCAGCTTCCAAAGACACACACAGGTAGTTTTACTGACCTTCCACTCTCATAGACAAAACGTTGTCTGTGTTCCCAGGCTGAGAGAGCACTGCTGTTTGTCTCAGGTGAGATTAAATTGGCCTGGTGAAAAGGGCCAAGATCCGAACTGGATCATGGCTCAGGGATCCCTAAAGGTATATGAGAGATGCCTGGGTGATGTATAAACCCCGAACAGGACTTTTCCTGGCTCTCTCTGGGACACTCTGCTACAAGGCGTTCTCCATGAAGGGGAAAGCCAACCAGCAACTTTTTACACAGTAATTCCGCAGACCAGCTTTTTAGCCAAAGGATTCTGCACATATGCACTGTTAGAAGAGCAAACTGTGACATCTGCTGTATGGAGTCTTTAAGAGCATCTACTGCAAAAAATAAAGTATGAGGTAGATCTGTCAAATCTTCCACAGACTCTCCTTGAGAAAGAACTGTCCTGGACACTCGCTTAATGCGGTCTTTTCAAGCTGCATCCACAGTAGGTATACTCCATTTTTTTGTGAATTTTTCCTCCATAGGATGCAATAATGAAAACCTTTTAGGAGGAACACAAATCCTATCAGGATGATCCCAATCAGCATACATTACCTGCTCCAAGAGCAGATGTAAGGGAAAAGCCTGAGGACTACGAGAAGGCTGCAATGAGCAAAGAGAGAAAAAAGAGACTTCAGTTACCTCTAAGGGAGGTAATTTGTATCCAAACCAGACCAGAATCAGTGAGAGACTGAATTAACAATCTCTGGGTTTGAGAGGCCGAGTATTACTTCTCAGATCCTGACTCCCCAGAAGTGGACTCAGCTTGACCTTCTATAGGGTTCTCTAGTACTGTATTTTGGCCTAGGCCAACAAGGCCCAGGCCTAGGGCAGCACTTTGCAGGGGGGCAGCAAAAAAGCCACCCCCCCCTGCACCTGATACTCTTTTGACCACTGGTTGCTAGAGCCGCCATTGACCCCCCCCCTCTCTCTCTCACCCCCACCTCTCTCTCTCACTCACCCCCTCCCTCTCTCTCTCACCCCCCCCCTCTCTCGCTCCCTCTCTCATCCTCTCTCCCTCTCATCCTCCCTCCCTCTCATCCTCCCTCCCTCTCATCCTCCCTCTCTCTCTCTCTCATTCCACTCTCTCATCCTCCCTCTCTCTCATCCCCCTCTCTCAACCTCCCTCTCTCTCATTCCCCCCACTCTCCTCCCCCCTCTCTCTCTCACCCCCCTCTTATCCTCTCACATCCCCCCTCTCTCTCTCACCCCCTCTCTTTCATCCCCCCTTTCTTGCTCACCCCCTCTCTCTTTCATCCCTCCTCTTTCTCTCTCTCTCTCTCTCTCTCTCTCACCCCCTCTCTCTCCCTTCCTCCCTCACCCACCCCCTCTCTCCCTCCCTCCCTCCCCCACCCCCTCTCTCCCTCCCCCCTCCCTCCCTCACCCACCCCCTCTCTCCCTCCCTCCCTCCCCACCCCCTCTCTCCCTCCCCCCTCCCTCCCTCACCCACCTCCTCTCTCCCTCCCCATCTCCCTCCCTCCCTCACCCACCCCCATCTGTCTCTCCCATCCCCTCTCATGAGATCTCATGCTGGGACTTGTAGTCCTTCAATTTTGGAGGGAGTCACATCCGTTAAAAAAGGAGTGGGGCAAATTTACATAGGAGGGGGGTGAGGGGACGCCCAATTTTAGTCTTGCCTAGGGCAGCACAAAACCAAAATACACCACTGGGGTTCTCCACAGCATCTTCTTCCACATCCTCTGCCCATCCTGAACTGATTCAGGTGGTGGCTCAGGTGAGGGGGATCTATCATGTTTCCTCCCTCCTTGCGATTCTGCAATCATGCCAGCATTCTTGCCCTCAAGGCTGGCTAAAGCCAATGCCAAATCCTCCGATTTTTGTTTGAAACTGTCGTGTGGCATAAACAGGGACCGGGATAGGCAAAGTGCGAAAGAGATATAGTAACCTAGGCAGAATTACCTCAGCATTTTTAATTTCCTTAGTGAGCAACACATTAAATTCATTTTTACCACTTGTCTTCCTGCTACACTGCCTGAAGACAAGTCCTTGTCAGACCTCAAGCGTGCTGCTAACTTTTAATTTTTTTTCATGGGGGGCGGAACGCCGCTTTAATTATTGTTTATTTATTTTTTTACATTCATTAAATTGAAAAATAAATTTATTAGGATTTTATTGACCACATTATTGAACATAAATTAGAGAGCAATTTAATTTAAAATAAAAAAACAATTATTATAATTATTATAACAAACAATTTCCTTTATTTTTTTTCAATAACAAAAACATTCTTTTTCTTTTATAAATCCTATAGAATGGTGAAGCCATGCTCACCTGCTTACTCTACAAGGTACTAATATGGAGACTAGTAGCTTTATTCTCCTTACATTAGTACCCTGAATATGGAGTAATACAGCAGCAGGTCGGCTCCGATTTGAGGAACACAGTTGTCATGGTAATCCCACAACAAAAACAAGGCTTGGCTTAATATGTACTGTGCACACCCGAGATTATGGACATGAAGAGGGAAAAAGAACGGAAGTTAAATTCGTATTGGATGCGGAAGACAACAGTCAGTATAGAGGCGGCTGCCCCTTAAAAGGAGCTTTGTTAAAAAGAATGAAAGTGGGGGCGGGGCATGCAATTTCCCCACCCATTGCATATGGGAGAAGTGGCAAATAGTTAGTAAAAAAAGGGAGGTGTAATAGTAATGTTAAACTTTCCTTTGATTGGTGAGTTTGAAGCCAATACTGTGTCAAAAGGTCTTGGCACAAGGTAGCCCCTATAAAAGAGAAACAGAATGCGTCATCAGGACAGTCAGCAGGGATTGAAGATAGAAGCACATCGTCTGTGGTGTCTGCTGTTATGGAATCACTACTTAGACAGATGATGGGGCGGGCTAGCGAGGCGGATGGGGAGGCTTGGATGAAGAACTCCCGGTCGCTTCCTGGTATCGCACAGATGGCTGCCACCATACCCGCTGATACGTCTGTTCCGGTTCTGTGCAGGCTCTTTCCAGCGGACGTCATGGAGCGGAGCCTCCTCTCCCGGGGACCGTCCTTCTTGCAGTGCCTCATTGGCCAGTTCAACTGCATCCATGAACAAAGAGAACCACTAAGAGGTCTTGTAGATTTGATTCCCCATCCAAGACGAGAGACAGGGGATACAGGGAAAATTCATCATATAGAGTAAGGAAGAGAAGAGGAGCTCCAGATCATCTGAGTATAATTAATGACGATCATAATAACCTTGCTGCTGATGATATTTTGATAATTTATGTGCTACTTTTCAGGCAGACCAGCAGGCAGTTGATCCAACTGGACATAGCGTAGTTTCCATAGCTACCAACGCAACACAGGCAGCTTTAACCCAACTGCTGTGACAAGAGAGATAATTCAACAAGATGCTATTAACCATGTGGTGGCCACTGCTCAAATTCCTAGAGGTGAGTCTTTTGATGCTTCTTTGCTTAAAAATTTTGCAATGTCTCTTACTTAATTGTCGCAATTTATGTCTTCTGTCTCAACTGTGCAACAATCTGTTGCTGTTCAGCCCACTGCTTTACTACCCTCTGCTTTGCTGCCCCATACTTCGCAAACATCTGAATTAGGAATTACATCTGTATGGGGGAAATCCAGACAGAATGCTACTGTAACAAATCCGGAATTAATATCTTCTCCGATAATGGTATCCCCCCTTGCCTATTGCTTCTACATCAGTGCCTGAATAATGTATTTAAGAAGTTCTTTCTTGTGAACTTTCTCCTTTAGGGTTTCATCTAAATGCAGCAACAAAAGAGAAAATTTGGAAAGGTGAATATATTAAAGTCCTATCTTTGCTACCTTCAGCGAAAGAAGGTAAGATGGATAAAAGAGATGGGGATAGACACGATGGGGATAGACACGATGATGATAGACGTAGAGCGGTTCCTCGCAATTTTAACAATTGGTTACAGGCCTTTTGTATATATGCGAGTGTCATGGGTGAGTGAAGACCAGAACTTTACAGTGGGCTATTCCAACATGTAGAAATTATTCTAGAGGCTTACAAAAATTTTCCGGGGATTTCCTGGGTTCATTACGACTAATCGTTTCGTCAGAAAATTTTGGTGCACCATTCTATGAAATGGGACATGAAGGACATTGGTCTGTGGCTGAATTTGCTGTTGACACAGAAGCAATTTGCCAAAATGTCTGCTAATACAATGGGTCCATATAGGAAATCTTTATGTTTTAACTTTAATGAAGGTCAGTGTAAATGGCTTCACAATTGCAAATACAAGCATGAATGTGCTCATTGTTCTGGTGCGCATCCGGTGGTGCGTTGTTTTAAGAAATTGATGCCTAATGCAGCTCCTACAGCTAAGGATCTTTTTCTCAAAAGTGGTAAAGCCGGCGAACTTGGAAAGCATGTTACCATGGCTGCAAATTTATCCAGATCGCAAGAAAGCGGCCATCATCTTTGAAGGTTTTACTTATGGTTTCCACTTGTCTTTCTTTTTGGGTAAAGGATGTTTAGTTTTTGAAAATGTATCCTCTGTTGATGTCCACGAACATGTGGTTAGAGATAAGATTAATAAAGAAGTATGAATTTAAAATTTCCGGATTTCACCGTTGGGAGTGATTCCAAAAAAAGGACCCCACACCTTTAGGGTAATTCATCATTTATCCTATCCGGACAGTTTTTCCTTGAATGACGAAATTGACCCTTGTATGTGTTCGGTATCTTACTCATCTTTCGATGATGCTTTAAGTTAAATTCATGAAGTGGGAGACTTTGCTCTCTTAGCAAAAGCTGATATACAATCAGCTTTCCGATTATTGCCCATTCATCCTTCTGCGTTCAACTCACTTGGTTTTGTTTTTCAAGGAAAATATTTTTTTGACAAATGCCTGCCTATGGGTTGTTCTATTTCCTGTCATTATTTTGAAATATTTTCCAATTTTTTGGAATTGGTGTTATGCTATAACGCTGATTCTTCCAATTGTTTGCATTATCTAGAAGATTTCCTGTTTATAGGTAAAGCAAACACTTTAGATTGTTTATACTTATTTACAGAATTTCAAATCCTTTGTCGGTCATTCGGGGTTTGTTTGGCAGCTGCAAAGTCTTTGTATCCGACTTCTTGTTTAGAACTTTTGGGTGTACAGATTGATACAATAGCTATGGAATTTAGGCTTCCAATGGAAAAAATTGTTAAGATTAGAATGTTGTTGAATAGGATTTTGTCAAAACAGAAAGTTAAATTAAGGGCAGTAGAGTCCTTATTAGGATTGTTAGCATTTGAGTTTTGCTTATGGGTCGAGTTTTCACTACACGACTGTATCGGCCTATTTCTGGCATTTCCTCCCCTTTTCATTTCATTAGAATCACTGCGGACATTTGCAAGGACTTATTGATTTGGAAGAAATGTTTGTCTTCTTTTAATGGTTGTTCTTTGTGGCATGCCCCACAGCTTGACCCCTGTGATGTTATCCATTAAATATTTGTTGGCTTCTTCAACATGGCTGAGTTATAAGGCAGCTTGGACCTGGTGGTGTTCATTTTTCCAACTCCATAGTTTGCCTAATTATTGCTTTACGCAAGGTCTGGTTCTGGCATTGGTGAATTACTTGATGACTTGTCATTCTTATTTACATATACAAAAAACGCTAGCTGGAGTGTTGTTCTTTTTACATATGAATGGGGCCGCCTGCATTTGTTTTTTTTTTTCGGTGCAACATGCTCTCACAGGTTATCGTAAGGAACATGTAGAAGAACAGACTTCCGATTTCAGCACATTTATTGGGTAAGCTTTGTACAGCAACTAAGACTGTATGTTTTTCTGAATATGAGTCATTGTTGTTTCAACTTTCCTTCTGCCTTTGTTTTTTTGGAGCCTTTCGTATATCTGAATTGCTGCATCACAATACTAAGGATCCTTCTGGCCTAATGTTGTCAGATGTATTTGTTCAACAGGACCTGGTGCGTGTTCTGCTGCGTAAGAGTAAAACAAATCAATTTGGTCATGGCCGGTGGATTACACTCCACAGAACAGCTGATTCCACAGTCTGTGTAGTTTCTTCAATTGAGCAATATTCCCTTTACAGGCCAAATTCTGGGGTACTATTCCTTGTTCATGCCAATGGTCTTCCTTTGACGATCTATCAATTCAGTTTTGTCTTAAAAAAATGTTTGTCTTTTTTTTTTTAAGCTGTCCCATCTTCCTATTTCTTCACATTTGTTCTGTATCGGTGCAGTTACAGAAGCAGCTAAATTGGGCTTGTTTGAGTCTGTTATTAAAGATATTGGTAGATGGAAATCGAATTGTTACAAATCTTACGTACGTCCTAATGTTTGTTTTTGATTTCAGATTCATCTACAGTTGTCTGGATAATTGGACATTCGTATGTATTTTGGGCTAATAGGATAGCTGCAATTAAAAGGGCATGAAATGGACAGACTTACATAAATCTTTATCCTTTTTATATCTACGATGGCCTGTCCCGCAACTTATTATTTTTCATTTAGCGGGTAATGATGTTGGTGTCCACAAAACTATAGACATTATTTCACTGATTAAGTCGGACCTGATGTGCCTTCATTCGATCCTTCCTAATTGTGTCATGGTTTTCTCGGAGATCATACCCCGGCTGAGTGATGAATTGAAATACTTGGATAAGATTCGCAAACACATTAATAGAGCAGTGGACAAATTTATGCCTATTGTGAATGGTTTATCTTTTAGGCATGTGGATTTGGAAGGCAGAATTCTTGGTTTTTACCACCCTGACCACATTCATTTGACTGATATGGCACTGGACATTTTTAATTTAGATTGCAGATAGGGTTGAGCGAACACCTAGATGTCCGTGTTCGACGGGTTCGGCCGAACTTTAAAAAAAAGTCCGGGTCCGTGTCCCGGACTTTTACCGAACTTTTCCCGGACACCGAACCCCATTGAAGTCAATGGGGACCCGAACTTTAAGGCACTAAAATGGCTCTAAAACACCAAAGGAAAGGGCTAGAGTGCTGCAAATGGCAGCAAAACGTAATTAAGAGCATGGCAAGTGCTCTGCAAACAAATGTGGATAGGGAAATAACTTAAAACAACAAAAAAAAAACAGAAAAATAAAACAATGTTCTTCTTCATCTCTGAAGGACGAGGCCCATATGGAGTAGGAGGGAGGTTGAGGTGGTGGTGGATGTGGCGGTGACATAGGCGTGCGCACAGGGTGTGCTGGGTGTGCCTGGGCACACCCTTATCACCTAGGGCACATAGCATTGCCAGTGAGGAGATGGGAAAGATCTCCCTGGGACCTGCTCTGCTCTATTTCTCCTTGCCTACAGGTACATGGCCCCGATACATTACTCTCCCTGCTGGCAAACACATGCATGTGTATTTCAACTTTGGGGTGCACACCTTAATGCAATAGGCTGCGCACACCTATGGGCGGTGTAGGTGGAAGCGGCGGTGGAGGAGGACCAGGGCCGGATTAACAGCATCATGGGCTTGGTGCTGAGGATTTTGAAGGGCCTTAAGGGCCGTGCCTTGCCATGCACCCAGAGGAGGAAGGGTGCAGCCATGCATGCCTAATTCAACATGGGATGCTGTCTCTGAAGCCCATAAACACATCCATGCATCGCCAACTGTCCCTCCTTGTCCGGCCTTCACGCTGTGTGGGGAGGTTCTGAGGGTGCTGCCTGGGGAAGCGAGCATAGAAGCCAGACTTCTGTGTTTACAAGTGACAGAAGAGCGGTAACAGTGAATATGGCCAACCCGGGGCCTATATAAAAGGTAGGGGCCTGGAGCTGCAGCTCCAATAGCCCCTACATTAATCTGGCCCTGAGGAGGAGGACGAGGTAGCCAACACTGCTTCTTTTCAAAAATTTTAAATGAGGGTACACCCCAAAAGAGTGAGAAAGAGCAAAAATGGAACAATGGGTGGGTAAGGTCGGTATCCATTGCTATTCTGCATAAGGTACGGAAAAGTCCCGTGGGATCCATGCCTGGTTCATTTTAATGAACGTGAGCTTGTCCACATTGTCTCTGGACAGGCGGCTGCGCTTGTCTGTTATAACGCCCCCAGCCGTGCTAAATACCCGTTCAGATAATACACTGGCTGCAGGGCACGCCAGCACCTCCAAGGCGTAAAGGGCAAGCTCAAGCCATGTGCCCAATTTGGAGACCCAGAAGTTGAAGGGGGCAGACCCGTCATTCACTACATGTAGGCGTGTGCACACATACTGCTCCACCATGTTGGTAAAATGCTGCCTCCTGCTAAGACGTTCCATCTGAGCTGCTGGTGCTGCTGTTTGTTGTGGCGTGCTGACAAAGCTTTTCCACATTTCGGCCATGCTAACCCTGCCTTCTGAGGTGCTGGCGGTGCCCTGGTTGCGTTGGCGACCTCCTCCTCCTCCTCCTCTGCCTTGTGCTTCCACTGTGGCCCCGCTGTCAGATGGGAATGCCAGCAGCATGGCGTCTACCAGCGTGCGCTTGTACTCGCGCATCTTGCGATCGCGCTCCAGTGAGTGAATTAAGGACGGTACGTTGTCCTTGTAACGGGGATCCAGCAGCGTGGCCACCCAGTAATCAGCACAAGTTAGAATGTGGGCAACTCGGCGGTCGTTGTGGAGACACTGCAGCATGTAATCGCTCATGTGTGCCAGGCTGCCCAGAGGCAACGAAAGGCTGTCCTCTGTGGGAGGTGTATCGTCCGTGTCCTCTGTATCCCCCCAGCCACGCACCAGTGATGGCCATGAGCTGGCCTGGGTGCCACCCTGCTGTGAACATGGTTCCATCTCCTCCTCCAGCTCCTCCTCCTCCTCATCCTCCTCATCCTCCAGAACTGTGCCCCTGCTGGACAATTGCGTCCCTGGCGTTTGCGTGTGCAGGAACCCACCCTCGGAGCCCCTTGCGAATGACTGCCCTGAAAGCCTTGGAAATGTTACCTCTTCATCCTCCTCCTCCTCCTCATCCTGTGCCACATCCTCTTCCATCATCGCCCGAATTGTTTTTTCAAGGAGGCATAGAAGTGGGATAGTTAAGCTGAGAACGGCGTCATTGCCACTGGCCATGTTGGTGGAGTACTCAAAACAGCGCAACAAGGCACACAGGTCTCGCATGGAGGCCCAGTTAAATTAAATAGCGGAATAGAAAATATGATCCAAAAAAAGTGTATGTATATCACACGTACACAACCACACTGGGCCCCAATTACTATTGTTTGTACCCCTAAAAGGCTAGATGAGGAGTAGGGGGAGTATGGAACAGGCAGCACCCTCAAACCTTCAGAAGTATGAGATGAACCCCAACAACTTGGAAAGGTGGATCTCTCTCACACGTACCGACACAGACTATCCCGCAATACAATTGATCCTCAAAGGTTTTTATTGAATAGCGGAATAGGAAATATGATCAAAAAAAGTGTATGTATCTCGCACGTACACAACCACACTAGGCCCCAATTACTATTGTTTGTACCCCTAAAAGGCTAGATGAGGAGTAGGGGGGGTATGGAACAGGCAGCACCCTCAAACCTTCAGAAGTATGAGATGAACCCCAACAACTTGGAAAGGTGGATCTCTCTCACACGTACCGACACAGACTATCCCCCAATTTAACTGATCCCCAAAGGTTTTTGATTAAATAGCGGAATAGAAAATATGATCCAAAAAAAGTGTATGTATATCACACGTACACAACCACACTAGGCCCCAATTACTATTGTTTGTACCCCTAAAAGGCTAGATGAGGAGTAGGGGGGGTATGGAACAGGCAGCACCCTCAAACCTTCAGAAGTATGAGATGAACCCCAACAACTTGGAAAGGTGGATCTCTCTCACACGTACCGACACAGACTATCCCCCAATTTAACTGATCCCCAAAGGTTTTTGATTAAATAGCGGAATAGAAAATATGATCCCAAAAAAGTGTATGTATATCACACGTACACAACCACACTGGGCCCCAATTACTATTGTTTGTACCCCTAAAAGGCTAGATGAGGAGTAGGGGGAGTATGGAACAGGCAGCACCCTCAAACCTTCAGAAGTATGAGATGAACCCCAACAACTTGGAAAGGTGGATCTCTCTCACACGTACCGACACAGACTATCCCGCAATTCAATTGATCCTCAAAGGTTTTTATTGAATAGCGGAATAGGAAATATGATCAAAAAAAGTGTATGTATCTCGCACGTACACAACCACACTAGGCCCCAATTACTATTGTTTGTACCCCTAAAAGGCTAGGAGTAGGGGGAGTATGGAACAGGCAGCACCCTCAAACCTTCAGAAGTATGAGATGAACCCCAACAACTTGGAAAGGTGGATCTCTCTCACACGTACCAACACAGACTATCCCCCAATTTAACTGATCCCCAAAGGTTTTTGATTAAATAGCGGAATAGAAAATATGATCCCAAAAAAGTGTATGTATATCACACGTACACAACCACACTAGGCCCCAATTACTATTGTTTGTACCCCTAAAAGGCTAGGAGTAGGGGGAGTATGGAACAGGCAGCACCCTCAAACCTTCAGAAGTATGAGATGAACCCCAACAACTTGGAAAGGTGGATCTCTCTCACACGTACCAACACAGACTATCCCCCAATTTAACTGATCCCCAAAGGTTTTTGATTAAATAGCGGAATAGAAAATATGATCCCAAAAAAGTGTATGTATATCACACGTACACAACCACACTAGGCCCCAATTACTATTGTTTGTACCCCTAAAAGGCTAGGAGTAGGGGGAGTATGGAACAGGCAGCACCCTCAAACCTTCAGAAGTATGAGATGAACCCCAACAACTTGGAAAGGTGGATCTCTCTCACACGTACCGACACAGACTATCCCGCAATTCAATTGATCCTCAAAGGTTTTTATTGAATAGCGGAATAGGAAATATGATCAAAAAAAGTGTATGTATCTCGCACGTACACAACCACACTAGGCCCCAATTACTATTGTTTGTACCCCTAAAAGGCTAGATGAGGAGTAGGGGGGGTATGGAACAGGCAGCACCCTCAAACCTTCAGAAGTATGAGATGAACCCCAACAACTTGGAAAGGTGGATCTCTCTCACACGTACCGACACAGACTATCCCCCAATTTAACTGATCCCCAAAGGTTTTTGATTAAATAGCGGAATAGAAAATATGATCCAAAAAAAGTGTATGTATATCACACGTACACAACCACACTGGGCCCCAATTACTATTGTTTGTACCCCTAAAAGGCTAGATGAGGAGTAGGGGGAGTATGGAACAGGCAGCACCCTCAAACCTTCAGAAGTATGAGATGAACCCCAACAACTTGGAAAGGTGGATCTCTCTCACACGTACCGACACAGACTATCCCGCAATTCAATTGATCCTCAAAGGTTTTTATTGAATAGCGGAATAGGAAATATGATCAAAAAAAGTGTATGTATCTCGCACGTACACAACCACACTAGGCCCCAATTACTATTGTTTGTACCCCTAAAAGGCTAGGAGTAGGGGGAGTATGGAACAGGCAGCACCCTCAAACCTTCAGAAGTATGAGATGAACCCCAACAACTTGGAAAGGTGGATCTCTCTCACACGTACCAACACAGACTATCCCCCAATTTAACTGATCCCCAAAGGTTTTTGATTAAATAGCGGAATAGAAAATATGATCCCAAAAAAGTGTATGTATATCACACGTACACAACCACACTAGGCCCCAATTACTATTGTTTGTACCCCTAAAAGGCTAGGAGTAGGGGGAGTATGGAACAGGCAGCACCCTCAAACCTTCAGAAGTATGAGATGAACCCCAACAACTTGGAAAGGTGGATCTCTCTCACACGTACCAACACAGACTATCCCCCAATTTAACTGATCCCCAAAGGTTTTTGATTAAATAGCGGAATAGAAAATATGATCCCAAAAAAGTGTATGTATATCACACGTACACAACCACACTAGGCCCCAATTACTATTGTTTGTACCCCTAAAAGGCTAGGAGTAGGGGGAGTATGGAACAGGCAGCACCCTCAAACCTTCAGAAGTATGAGATGAACCCCAACAACTTGGAAAGGTGGATCTCTCTCACACGTACCAACACAGACTATCCCCCAATTTAACTGATCCCCAAAGGTTTTTGATTAAATAGCGGAATAGAAAATATGATCCCAAAAAAGTGTATGTATATCACACGTACACAACCACACTAGGCCCCAATTACTATTGTTTGTACCCCTAAAAGGCTAGGAGTAGGGGGAGTATGGAACAGGCAGCACCCTCAAACCTTCAGAAGTATGAGATGAACCCCAACAACTTGGAAAGGTGGATCTCTCTCACACGTACCAACACAGACTATCCCCCAATTTAACTGATCCCCAAAGGTTTTTGATTAAATAGCGGAATAGAAAATATGATCCCAAAAAAGTGTATGTATATCACACGTACACAACCACACTAGGCCCCAATTACTATTGTTTGTACCCCTAAAAGGCTAGGAGTAGGGGGAGTATGGAACAGGCAGCACCCTCAAACCTTCAGAAGTATGAGATGAACCCCAACAACTTGGAAAGGTGGATCTCTCTCACACGTACCAACACAGACTATCCCCCAATTTAACTGATCCCCAAAGGTTTTTGATTAAATAGCGGAATAGAAAATATGATCCCAAAAAAGTGTATGTATATCACACGTACACAACCACACTAGGCCCCAATTACTATTGTTTGTACCCCTAAAAGGCTAGGAGTAGGGGGAGTATGGAACAGGCAGCACCCTCAAACCTTCAGAAGTATGAGATGAACCCCAACAACTTGGAAAGGTGGATCTCTCTCACACGTACCAACACAGACTATCCCCCAATTTAACTGATCCCCAAAGGTTTTTGATTAAATAGCGGAATAGAAAATATGATCCCAAAAAAGTGTATGTATATCACACGTA
Organism: Pelophylax lessonae; assembly: GCF_965119305.1. NCBI lineage: Eukaryota > Metazoa > Chordata > Amphibia > Anura > Ranidae > Pelophylax > Pelophylax lessonae. The sequence goes on along the minus strand of NC_138774.1, from coordinate 261,448,291 downwards.
CACAACCACACTAGGCCCCAATTACTATTGTTTGTACCCCTAAAAGGCTAGGAGTAGGGGGGAGTATGGAACAGGCAGCACCCTCAAACCTTCAGAAGTATGAGATGAACCCCAACAACTTGGAAAGGTGGATCTCTCTCACACGTACCAACACAGACTATCCCCCAATTTAACTGATCCCCAAAGGTTTTTGATTAAATAGCGGAATAGAAAATATGATCCCAAAAAAGTGTATGTATATCACACGTACACAACCACACTAGGCCCCAATTACTATTGTTTGTACCCCTAAAAGGCTAGGAGTAGGGGGAGTATGGAACAGGCAGCACCCTCAAACCTTCAGAAGTATGAGATGAACCCCAACAACTTGGAAAGGTGGATCTCTCTCACACGTACCAACACAGACTATCCCCCAATTTAACTGATCCCCAAAGGTTTTTGATTAAATAGCGGAATAGAAAATATGATCCCAAAAAAGTGTATGTATATCACACGTACACAACCACACTAGGCCCCAATTACTATTGTTTGTACCCCTAAAAGGCTAGGAGTAGGGGGAGTATGGAACAGGCAGCACCCTCAAACCTTCAGAAGTATGAGATGAACCCCAACAACTTGGAAAGGTGGATCTCTCTCACACGTACCAACACAGACTATCCCCCAATTTAACTGATCCCAAAGGTTTTTGATTAAATAGCGGAATAGAAAATATGATCCCAAAAAAGTGTATGTATATCACACGTACACAACCACACTAGGCCACAATTACTATTGTTTGTACCCCTAAAAGGCTAGATGAGGAGTAGGGGGAGTATGGAACAGGCAGCACCCTCAAACCTTCAGAAGTATGAGATTGTGTTCACTGTACCCCACAAAGATTGAGTTCACTGCACCCCACAATGATTGTGTTCACTGCACCCCACAAAGATTGTGTTCACTGCACCTCACAAAGATTGTGTTCACTGTACCCCCCAAAGATTGTGTTCACTGCACCCCACAAAGATTCTGTTCACTGTACCCCACAAAGATTGTGTTCACTGCACCCCAAAAAGATTGTGTTCACTGCACCCCAAAAAGGATGTTGTTCACTGCACCCCAAAAAGGATGTTGTTCACTCCACCCCAAAAAGATTGTGTTCACTGCACCCCACAAAGATTGTGTTCACTGCACCCCAAAAAGATTGTGTTCACTGCACCCCAAAAATGATTTTGTTCACTGCACCCCAAAAAGGATTTTGTTCACTGCACCCCAAAAAGGATGTTGTTCACTCCACCCCAAAAAGATTGTGTTCACTGCACCCCACAAAGGATTTTGTTCACTGCACCCCAAAAAGATTGTGTTCACTGCACCCCAAAAAGGATGTTGTTCACTGCACCCCAAAAAGGATTTTGTTCACTGCACCCCAAAAAGATTGTGTTCACTGCACCCCACAAAGGATTTTGTTCACTGCACCCCACAAAGATTGTGTTCACTGCACACCAAAAAGGATTGTGTTCACTGCACCCCAAAAAGATTTTGTTCACTGCACCCCAAAAAGATTGTGTTCACTGCAGCCCAAAAAGATTGTGTTCACTGCAGCCCAAAAAGATTGTGTTCACTGCAGCCCAAAAAGATTGTGTTCACTGCAGCCCAAAAAGATTGTGTTCACTGCAGCCCAAAAAGATTGTGTTCACTGCAGCTCACACACAGAAAAATGGATGTGGATCACTGACACCTGCCTATCTCCAATCCCACACCACACAGCAATATCGATTGTAGTTTGTAGAACACAGTTTCCCTAAAATTCAGCAGACTCTGTCCCTAACAGGATTGAGAAGAGATCGTAGATCAGGATTGAGTGCAGATTCACCCCACCCCCCACACAGCAATATCGATTGTAGTTTGTAGAGGACACTGACCCTATAATTCAGCAGACTCTATCCCTAAAATGCCTACAACTCGCCCTGCCTAAACACTCCGACCTGTCCCTCAATTCTATCCGGACACAAATGGTTTTTTCCTGCCTATCTTTCCCTAATCAGCAGCCAGCACGTTGATGTGTGCTCTGTCCCTGAATCTAAGCAGCATAATGACGCCGCTGCGGCTGCCTCGAACTTATAAAGACTTGGTCACATGCTTCAGACGGCCAATCACAGCTACTGAGACATTTGCAGGCATGGCTGGGATGGCTTAAGGCACACCAGTTAAACGATTGTTGATTGGCTGTTGAAAGCCCGCCATGAAAAGAGCGCCAA